>NC_136505.1:74338544-74341044 GCF_053919585.1 Euprymna scolopes | reverse complement strand
CGCGCAAACACCGCGTTTGGAACTGCGAAAACTACAGTTCCAAATTGGCTCATATCTGGCGTCTAGATCGGACATGCGCACAAGCAAACTTCACTAAGAATGTGTAACTGTGAATTTCGCAGTTCCAAGCAAAGTTTTACTTTTATGCTTATATGAGTATAGGGACAATTATCGACATTAAGCTTCAGGATTATATATATATATATATATATATATATATATATATATATATATATATATATATATATATATATATATATATATATAAAATGATATATTATCACATTGAAAGAAAAAAATAAACGTATTCTTTTTAACATGTATCGATAATAATGAGTAGAAATTACTTGGGGGTGCTGCAGTTCCACAGCTCCAGGCACGAGCCGCCACTGGTGTTTAATCCAACCAACGAACTAATTAGACACGTTGTTTTTTCCCGCTAATTTGTTAATGTTTTCATCAGCAAATGACTTGATTTCTCTCAAATAAATTCCGGCTAACCGTTACCTAAAGTATATCTTTTTATCTTCTTGAACAAATCCAAGTTATCACAAGAACACCGTTGTCAGTATTAATTTTAGATGAAAACCATATGATAACAAAAATTCATGTCTTAAATATTCAGGGGGAAAAAGTATCAAGCCACGTTTTTATATTTTTCTATTGCAAGTTTTGAAATAACTATTTGAATCTTGAATATTGAACTTCATTTTCTTCTGATTGAGAGAATTGCGTTTCATATTATTTAACACACATATACGAAAGCACACGCATACATACACGTATGTATGCGTGTGCTTTTATATAAAAGTAGTTATACTCTTTTTACCCTATTCAGGAAACCAAATTAACTTGTGTCATCAGATTCTTTTCACTCAAGTGCAATTAATTATTATATCACCTGTAATTGATTGTGTATTTGGCATTTGTAATTCGTCACAGTATATCTTTATGATATTTAAATACAGTAGTTATCCGCAATAAGACAACAACCGAAAAAGCAACACAATAATGAATTATAACCGGAAATATCGCCATTAATTTCCGGTCAGTGTCGTGTTCAATATTAAATTGTTATTTATTAGTGTCCCCACGAGAGCAAAAGTTACACCAAGTCAATCTATAAGCGAGTATCCACTCACCTGACACGTTTATGGCACATAAAAATTGTACACTAGTTTTCTATCTATTAGATGTTTCAAGAATAAGTACATTTCAGACCATGGAGTGCGATTATGGCGCATTCATGTACAATATCATTTATTGAGTCCATTATACCCAAAATATGAGAAAATATAAACAAGTAATTTGTCCAAATATTTTCCTTGGCAATAGTAGGAAATCAATTGTTCTCAATAAAAATTATTACTGCCCCGAGCAATTACGGGTAGCTCCGCTAGTTATAAACAAAATTACGGGTAGCTCCGCTAGTTATAAACAAAATTACGGGTAGCTCCGCTAGTTATAAACAAAATGGTAACTTTTGAACTTTCGTTCATAAATGGTAATAAAAAAAAATTATTGTGAAATAAATCCGCACATTTATTGTGAAATAAATCCGCACATTTATTGTGAAATAAATCCGCACATTTATTGTGAAATAAATCCGCGCATTTATTGTGAAATAAATCCGCGCATTTATTGTGAAATAAATCCGCACATTTATTGTGAAATAAATCCGCACATTTATTGTGAAATAAATCCGCACATTTATTGTGAAATAAATCCGCACATTTATTGTGAAATAAATCCGCACATTTATTGTGAAATAAATCCGCGCATTTATTGTGAAATAAATCCGCGCATTTATTGTGAAATAAATCCGCACATTTATTGTGAAATAAAAGTTGGACTTTAATTTTGAGGAACATTTACTTTTGTTTATTACAAAAATTTGTGATTTTGAAAAACAATAAAAAAATAAAAAGAAACGAAACAAAATGGTAACTTTTGAACTTTCGTTCATAAATGGTAATAAAAAAAAATTATTGTGAAATAAATCCGCACATTTATTGTGAAATAAATCCGCACATTTATTGTGAAATAAATCCGCGCATTTATTGTGAAATAAATCCGCACATTTATTGTGAAATAAATCCGCACATTTATTGTGAAATAAATCCGCGCATTTATTGTGAAATAAATCCGCGCATTTATTGTGAAATAAATCCGCACATTTATTGTGAAATAAATCCGCACATTTATTGTGAAATAAATCCGCACATTTATTGTGAAATAAAAGTTGGACTTTAATTTTGAGGAACATTTACTTTTGTTTGTTACAAAAATTTGTGATTTTGAAAAACAATAAAAAAATAAAAAGAAACGAAAGAACACACGCACACTTTAGTTTAATTATAAAAAATATTATTATGCAACTTGAACAAACGATGAACAATAAAACCTCTTATTATGCTGAAGTGGTAAATAAATAATTGAAATGATACCGAAACTTAAATTAAGTATTAATCTTATTGGAAAATATTTTGAAGCACGATGT
>NC_136505.1:74326044-74331044 GCF_053919585.1 Euprymna scolopes | reverse complement strand
GGCAGTTTATATGCAGATAACTCTGTGTTGTTTTTATTACAAGCGCCGATCCCAGCGTGATTTCCCATTTAATCAGATACTTATTTTTCCAAGCAAAGAAAATATATCTTAGTAGGTCGGATTCAGGCCAGAGATATTTTCAGTTCTCTGTGCCTCACTACTTCCTTTGGCCAATTATCTATCACTGCAACGCATGTTATTCAGATGCAAAACATGTTGTGCCGCACAAGTTTACATAATTACATAAGTATTTATTTCTCGGAGGCCTTTTAATTATTTTTATTTTTAATTATTTTTTATTTATTTAATTTATTTTTAATTTTGAGTCTTTTATAGCAAAAGCAATAAAAAGGATAGAATTTCGTTTTTAAAAACTTCCATTCTAATTGTTCTAATGAACTACTATTTTCAAATGACTCATTAAATAACTCGTTTCTTATTAAAGTTTTTCATCATCTCCCACGTATTGTTTGTGTCCTCCCCCCTCTCAGTTCTTAGTTCATACTTTTCATCTTTTAATCTCGCCTTTCTCACTCCTCTCCCCCTTCTCTCTCTGTTTATTATTAGAAACAACAAAAGGGAAAGGATAAGAAAGTCAGAAGAGTTCATTATATAAAAATGGGAGAGATACACCTCTTGTACTTGGCCAACAGGTAAGATTTAGCAAGTTAAACACAATAATAACAAAAAACAACAAAAAGGGACTAATCTTAGTGACGTAATAAGAACATGCAGATTAATATGCATAATTCTAATAGCATTGCATCAAAGTTTAGTCGCGCTAACCAGAATTTAAGTGATTTTACTTAAAGTTAATTACAATGATCTAACAAATTATTATTATTATTATTATTATTATTATTATTATTATTATTATTATTATTATTATTGTTATTATTATTATTATTATTATTATTATTATTATTATTATTATTATTCCATTTAACTTCACAGTGTAGTTATGTTTTACAAGGTTTTTTCCTCAAGTTTTACACCAAAGCTAGTGAGGATAGTCAAAGAGTCAATTAGATGGATAGTACCTGGCGGAGGATGTTTGCTAAGTTATGCAGAACTGATTTCTGGAGTACAGTGATGTATCTGATTTCCTCAGCTGTTTCATAAGATCATCAAGAATTAAGCCAAGCGCACCTATAATTATTGGCACGATAGAAGTTTTCTTATTCCACAATCTAACAATCTCCTCCCTCAGTTTCTGGTAGTTCCATAGTTTCTCAATCTTCTTTCCTGTTAAGTTGATGTCATTTGGACAAGCCTCACCAATAATTTGACATTTATTAGTCTTTTTGTTCGCAACTACAATATCCGGTTTCCTGTGACTTATCTCTCGGTCACATTGAATCATGAAATTCCAGAGAATCTTAACATCATCATTTTCCACTACCCCTTCTGGGTGATATTGGTACCATTTGTCCGTCACTTGGATTCCAAACTTTTGACACAAACTCCAATAAAGATTTTACAAACTTTGTCATGGCGATGTTTATATTCTTTTTGAGCAAGTATAGAACACGCACTAACAATGCGTGACACTGTTTCAAGAGATATACCACACAACCTGCATTTACATAAGTTCCTTCCCATAGATGTTTTATTTATTGCATTTGTCTTTAGTGCCTGTTCCTGGGCAGCAACAATAAGATTTTCTGTTTCTCATTTTTCAAGTCATCTTTAGACAGAAAATTCCACGTGTCCTGACATTTTGTACCTTAGTATCTCGCTCAACTTATGAAGTTTCATTCTTACCAACTGAGTCCACTTTTTTGCTTCGATTCTTTCCTTGTACTTCTGCTTATCTTCCAGTGAATATTTAGCTCTTCCATTGCTGCGAGTAGCAATACATGACTGTTAGCCAAATAGTGGTGAACACTTCCCCGACACATTCTTCAATCACAATCAGCCCTCTTCCTCCTTTCTTCCTTGTGATATAGACAGCCTAAGCACATTAGAATTTGGGTGAAGTGCTCCTTACTTGACTAATAGGTTCCGTGTGCCTCTATCCAACTTTTTCATTTCTTTCTGTGTTCATCCTACAAATGCTGAACTGGAATTACAGCAACCACCCATGAATTGACGGTTGAGAACAGGTTCCTACTATTCAGTCTACATTTCAGTAGCAGTTTAAGTCTCTTAATATACACCTCTTTCGTCTTCTCTTTTATTTCATTGCAAAGCATCGTATCAAGTTGAAGCTCCCCAGGTACTTGTAGCCTGCTGCATCAGGATCTCCTAATCTTTTACCATTTGGCAAAATAATGCCTTTCATGGTTCCTCTCTTCCCTCGTTTAAGACTAACTTCTGCACATTTGGAAATTCCAAACTCAATATTTATGTCTTCACTCCACTGCTGTACTGTTTTAATGAGAGAATGAATTTCCTTTTCTGTTTTGCCAAACAATTTGGTAATGATATGGGTGCTATTATAAATAGAAGTGTCGAAAAGAAATCTCATTGGAAGATATTATGTCTCATGTTAACTGTCCCTAATAGTTTCCCATCTGAAAAAAGGTTGGCTCTCCAACTGCTCATACTTTTCCCTATGAAGTCAATTATATTTTCAGCTACCTCTACCATTTTCTACGTCCTCAATACTCACGAATGTGGCACCATATCATAAGCTTTCTTGTAATCTATCCAAGCTACATTATAGTTTGTAGTTGTTCTCCTTTTGCAGTTCTTTAAAATACAAGGGGCGTGCAATAAGTAATGCCGCTGATCCACTTCTAGTCTGATCGAGCTGAAATTTTGCATATGCAATGATTTATATCTCTACGGGTTATGTGGCAAATTACAGCTCTGAACTAATTGTGGTTTCTGTTTTACAGGTGTTTGAACTGAGTCAGGTGTGAAACGGAGCCTGTTGAATGTCAAGCAGTGATCCGGTTTTTGTATTTGAAAGGACGCACACCACAGGAGACTTTTGATGAAATGAAAGAAACTTATGGTGATAATGCCCCATCATATGACCTTGTAAAACGCGGGCCGGAAGTCTGTGGAAACAGCTCCCAGACCTGGTCGCCTCCCCCTTCTGCCATTGATGAGGCATCTGACAGTCAAGTTGAGGCTGCCATTTTGGAAGATCGGCGCATTACTATTTGCCAAATAGCCCAAGATGTCAAGATTAGTACAGGGCTGTGGAAACTATCATTCATGACCATTTGCATATGTATAAGGTGTCTGCCAGATGGATTCCCAGGTTGCTCACACCATTCTAGAAGCAAGAGTGCTCGAGGATGAATTTGGAGTTGTGCCAAGAAGATGAGTCAAAGTTTTTCAAAAGACTGATTACACAGGATGAAACCTGGGTCCATCACTATGATTCAGAGATCAAAGTCCAGTCAATGCAGTGGAAGCACTTGGACTCACCACCTCCAAAAAAGGCAAAGGTGCAGCCCTCCGCTGGCAAGGTCATGCTCACAGTCTTCTGGGACCAGGAGGGAGTAGTGATGACGGATTTCCTGGCAAAGGGTACCACAATTACAGGAGCCTATCATGCTTCACTTTTGAGGAAATTAAGGGAAGCTATCAAAATCAAGAGGCGGGGCAAGATCAGCAAAGGTACCCTCTTCCTGCAGGACAACGCTCCGGTCCACAACTCGCATGTCACAAGATCAGAAGCACGTGTGTGTGGTTATGAAATCCTTTCCCATCCTCCCTATTCTCCTGGCCTTGCACCCTCTGACTTTAACTTCTTCCCAGCCATGAAGTTGTTTTTGAAAGGAAAGCGTTTCCTAGATGATGCAGCCTTGATTTCTGAAGTCACGTCATGGTTGGAGAACCAACCTGGGGGTGTTCTACAAAAACGGTCTCCAGAGCTACATCAAACGATGGGAGAAATGCATAACTCTGGGTGGTTCCTATATAGAGAAAGACTAATAACTGTGCCAAATTTCGTTGCTCTACTGCTATGGGAAGTGGGTCAGGGGCATTACTTATTGCACGCCCCTCGTACATTTATCAATCGATAGTTGGTCTTTTGTTCCTAAACACCTTTTTCATCCCACCTTTTTGTTTCACTGGTAGTGAACCATTTGCTTCAAGATTGTCAGACACCTTTGAACTGATTATCCCTGTCAGTGTCTTCCAAAGCAACTTCAAGCGAGCTATAGTCTATAACTTTTAACATCTGGCCCTTTATTTCATTCAGTCATTCTCACTACAAGTCATTCTGGTATCCGGCACAATCTGACGAAATCATCCATAGAAACAGCAAGCATCTCATGGATCCATATGAAAGATCACAACCAGTACTCATGAATTCCATCAGGTCCGGGTCCTTTCCACTTAGGCATGAACTTCATTTGTTTTCTCAAACTTTCAACAGAAATGTTAATATCCTCTTGTTTATGCCCTTCCAGTCTTTCTCTTTCTCTAGCAACCCAATTAGCATTAATCTTGTGGAAAATCTCTCTTTGCCATGTACTTGACCAAAACTTTGTAGCTCTTGAGGGTTAGGAGCCATTCTTTTGGTTTCACTTCCTTCCAAATTTCTAAAGAACCTTGACTTGTTTGTTTTAATAACTTATCGCCGTTAAACTGCTGAATTCTGTTTTGAAACCTCTTTATCTTGGAAGTTTTTGCCATAATCTGCTGCTTTATCTCTTCCATAGTGGGACTAAACCCCTTATCTTTTAGTTTGTACCCTCTATACAGTTCTTTCTCTCCTTGTTTGCATTTTGTCCTTTTAACCATGTCTGAATTCGACCTAGATCTTTACTTAATCCTTTCAGGTCACCTTCAATTCTCCTTCTCCAATATGGTTCTTTTTTCTGTTTCATTTTGGGTTTTTTCATCACTAAAACCAATTCAGCAAATTTAATTCATCATCTATTATTTCCGCACTGGAAATCTCACCATTATTAAGTAAGGCTACCTTTCTAGGGCAATTGCACTTGACATATCAAAGGCCTTTGATAGGGTATGGCATAAAGGTTTACTTCACAAGATCTCCAGCTATGGTATAACTGGAAATGTCTTCTAAA
>NC_136505.1:74143544-74313544 GCF_053919585.1 Euprymna scolopes | reverse complement strand
TAGAGAAAAGGAGAGTTTTTATAAATACATGCAAAACCACATTCATTTTTTAAATCCAAATTAATAAATTAAATAAAATATAATCTTATAAAGATAAGATACAAGTTAGAAAAGCATTTCATCCAAGCATGAAAATTGTTAAACAAAATGTTTTACTATAGGCCTTAAAAATAAAGGTACAAGATTCAATTTGAAATTTATTTATCTTCAAGGTGCACTTTTATACATTTTACAAAGTAAGGTATTAAAATGTTATACCTTACTTTGTAAAAATTATAAAAGTGCACTTTGAAGATAAACAAATTTCAAATTGAATCTCGTACCTTTATTTTTAAGGCCTATAGTAAAAAGATTTCGTTTAACAATTTTCATGCCTTGGATAAAATGCTTTTCTAACTTGTAATACATTGATTACATCTCATATGATAGCATATGTGCAATACTAATCTAATCCATCCTCTCTCTATATCAGTGTCTGTGTGTCTGTCTGTCTGTCTGTCTCACACTCAAACATATATAAAGCAATTGATTAACATGAAAAATATATTTTCGATAATAATACAAACCTCCCAGCATAGAAAAAGCTCTACTCAGTTAAGAACAACGACTTATATAATCAATATATCTATAAAAGTGAAATTGTCTGTGTGTTTGTGTGTATGTGTGTGTACATTTTCCTACCAATCTATTCTGTCAATTTTCAGTCTACAGACTTGAGATTTGAGATAAGTGGTACTGGGATTGGGAAAATCTTTTACATCGGTTTTAGGCCCAAAATCTGGCTGTCAAGGGGTCAAAGTTCAACGATTTGACCTTTGAAAACTCTACCAAACTCCTCCGCCAATTTTGAGTCTAAGCACTTGAAATTTTAGATGTAGGTTACACGGATAAAACTTTTTAATTTGATTTGAGCCCAAAACAATAAATGTTAATGGGTCAAAATTGGGGCCCAAGCTGAAAAAAATGACTTCTACGTTCTCTACTAAATTACTCAACCATTTTTATTCTAAACATTTGAAATTTTACATAAAGTGTATTCAGAAATAGAGCAAGTTTTTAATTGGTTCTTGGCCGAAAATTTTGCTGCCAAGTGGTCAAAATTCAAAAGATTTGTCCTTTAGGGTCTCTAGCAAACTATTTAGCCAATTTTGGGTCTAAACACTTGAAATTTTACATAAAGTGTATTCAGACATGCAGCAAGTTTTTTTTAATTAGTTTTCAGGCGAAAATTTGACTGCCAAGAGGTCAAAGTTGGAAGAGTTGACCTTTGCAGACTCTACCAAACTGCTCCGCCAATTTTGGGTCTAAACACTTGAAATTTTAGATGTAGGTTAACTAGACATGAGTCAATTTTTTTAATATATATATATACATATGCACATAAAGTTAGGAACAGTACAGAGTGCCAAGCAGAAAAGTTAATAGGGAACTTTATTACATTATCAGGTCAATAAGGATTTACGGAAGAAATCTCTTTAGGCCATGGAATTTCGAAGCTTAATCTTATTTTTATATACACACACACGCACACACACACACACACACACACACACACACACACACACACATATATATATATATATATATATTTAAACAGGCATTGTTAAAGACAACAGAAACTTCTGTTTTGTAATACCTTTTTTTTAGGTTTTCATTTTTTCTCGATTTTTTAACTTTTAATGTTTCGTGTACTCATTTACACATTATCAGGAATTTGTGTGAGAGGCTTGCTGTGAATTGTGGGTAGATTTATTTAAATAGCAGTTGGGTTGCGAGTGGAGGTGCGAGTAAGGGTCAGTGGGTCTGCTGGTCCGGTGGAGAGGTTAGTATCATGGGGAACGGGAGAACGTGCCAGTTCTAGGGTCAGTGGCAGGAACGGGTTGAGTGTGAATGGGACCTGATTTAGGGTAGGTTTTTGCGTTTTTATATAAATAGCTTCCAAGATTTTTAGCCTCTTAACATTTATTTTGTGGTGTAGTATTTTTGTGTTGTTGATTAAAATTTCTCTGAAAATCGAGAGGGACAGTGATGTATTTTATGTAAGTGTTGGAATATGACACTAGATTCAAAATTATGGCAGGTAAGGCGGCGGGATAATGTGGTAATGGAATGTCCGACGTAACTATTAGTTGCATTATAGGAATTACATTCTTCCAAAGGGCATTTGAACTGATAAATGACGTTGATACATTCAAGTGGTTTTAGATGAGGACTGTTTTTAATAACTAAGTTTTAGGTTAAAAATTTTTTTTATAGAAAATGATGAATATAATGTTATTGTTGTCAACGTGGAGATATATCTATGAATTATGTCTTTTATAGCGACTTCTTCTAACTTAAAACCGGATGCATTTGAAAAAATTTGGAAACCACCGAACTGGATGAACTTAAAACAAAAACTCATGACATAGAACTCCAGCATCGACTAAACGATGTAGTCAACACCTTCGAACTTTAAATAAACAAATGCCGCCCAAATATGCGCAATATATATATATATATATATATATATATATATATATATATATATATATATATATATATATATATATTGAAAAATATACATATATATTGGTGTTGAATGTAACCGTAGGCGTCACCAATTGCAAGGTCACCGATGTTTTTACGACTTTAGTCTTTTATTACAGTCTATTCTTTACTGGATTTTCCGTTGAGTTTTATGAGTCAGAAAATAATTTGAAGTGACGAATTATGAAAAGAAAAGCAAAAACAAAACAACAAGTCATAGGATCGGCAAATTTCCTTGACAAAGATCTGAATTGTTACATAAAAAATCAAACGTAGAATAGACACAATACTAAGTCTTATCATATAGAATATGCCACATTTTATTTTATACCAACGTTATTGATTGATTCTGGCTTAGTACTATATCTTATCTCAACGATTCCCTTCTAAATTGAAATGGATATGTAAAGAGATTATAATTAAGTGCATGTAATCTTACAAGAAATAAATATAATAGGGAGGTGTATAGCATGAGATTTCATTTAAATTCCAGTATTCGACACTTTCAAGACGCATGGGAACTGCATCAGCTGATTTCACAACGCTTTTTTCTTTTTACTAAAAAGTGAACATCTACTAATGCTAAAAACCCATTTGAAGATTAGGGTTTACAATATGGATAGATTGACAAATGAATGGTGATGAATACTATGAGGAGATTTAAAAGAATCAAATATCACAAACTTCAAACTACAGTTGACACAGAAAATAGCATTTTTCACATTGTCAAAAATATTGCTGATGAGATGCGGAGAGTAAAGGAAAAATAAAGGCGCAGCCTCAAAACTGTTGTTCTACACCCCCTATTCATTTCTTGTAAGAATTATATTTCAGTAATAAATTTATATATATATGATGCTCATACTTTCGCTACACAGATGAAGACTGAAGGATCGGTCGAAAATTATGTACTTATAAAAAAAGTTTTTTAAAATTTTTTTTAAATATTATTTTGTATTCCTGCACGTCACCAATTGAAAACGAATAAAGAAAAGTTATAAGCTTTTATACTTTTCGTATTCTTTTTTATACATTTCCATTCACACACACACACACACACACACACACACACACACACACACACACACACACACACACACACACACACACACACATATATATTAAGGAGATTAGAACAACAGTTTAAAGAGGTAAGTTTATTTTAATGTATTAGTAAATGCATTAATACAATTAAAATAAAACAGTGCTTGTTGTAATGTAGATATATAATAAGCTCGATAGGTATAGATATGCTAGAGCTATTTTAATATTGAGAAAAATGATTCATAATTTATAATTAAAAATCGTTTTTTTGGCCTGTTACAATCATGTCATAATACACATTTTCTATAACTTATCGAGGATCGGTATTTCCTTTCCTCTTACTTCACTATACTATAGGTAATTATATAAAAAATAAACATAATAATAATAATATAAATAGATTAGTAAATGTATGTTAAATACGTGCGTATTTATATTTAAAATATACTTACAAAGTTATCAACTCTGGAAAGCTGCTTTCAATTTCAGCCCAAAGTTCTGGATGCTGTGTACAATGCAGCGTAAAATCCATACTGACTTCAATTTCTCCTCTTTGAAAGCAAAAAAGAAGACATTTTAATTGCGTTAATACCTAAGTATTCAACCATTGATAGGACATTCACCAAAATAAATGCAACACTAATAATAACAAGTTACTCTGTAATCGGATTGCATATTTCTTTTCTTTGTGATTATTTTGTGCAAACAAGAGGCCGGCCACAAAGATCAAGGCGGCAAGGATGTGAAGAGTTTGAATGTAAAACGCGATGAATCCAATTTTGTTTAAATTGAAAAATTAAACAATAAAGGGGCGAACATATCAAACTTCGACTAAAAACTGATTTTAATTCCAAGCAAATTAAACTGATATGACATTATATGAACCACGATTTGAGGTTTAATAGCGCGTTGAAATGCAACATGGCCTGTAGGCAATAATTGATGAAAATCATATTGTTGGGTTTGGAAAGCCTAAAGGTGTTTGATATTCCTATGTAGGTTTTTATCGTCCACATTTTCTTTAAAAATGGAATCGGCCGATTTCATCTAAGAGCGTTAAAATACACTTTCTCGGCCTTCGGACTAGGATAAAAATAAAATATATTTTCAAGAATTGGAGATATTTAATGTAAGTGTCTAGTGTAAATGTGTCTAGTGTAAATGTGGTATTCTGGTGGCGACAATGATTCAAGCTAAAAGTCGAAAAGACAGATGATGTCCAAGAAACACTCTCCTCCGCACAATTTTGACATCCATGGGCGTAATTTGTTCAAATGCAATTTATATTCTTTGCAAACAAATAATTAAAAATGTAATATATGTTTTGTTCAAAGATGGTACCAAAATACTGTAAGATCTGTGTTCACGCCGGAGGTCCATGAAATGGTAATATTTTTTTAAGTACGACCGCAGTATAGAACAGATGAAGCAAACAATTGTGTGATTCCCACGGATTCTTCAAAGTTCAAATAAATAATAGTTTTAATGAACGTTGCGAATTAAATTTCGAAGGATAGTTAATTCAATCTCCGAATTGTTAAATTAAAATTGAGGAAAAGTTCGAATAATGGACGTCCACACAGAGAAAAGACGATAAATATGGCATAATAAGTTCGGAAGATAAAAAGAAGGAAATTAAATAAGCCAAATGAAATAAGAAATATTCATTAAAATTGCTTTTATTACCTTATTTTGTCGAGCCACCTATTTTGACGACTGCTGTAATTGGCACGGCCACTGTGTCTAGTCTCTCACAAAATGTCCGATAAAATATATGGGTTAGTTCGATATAATATATGGGTTAGTTCGATAAAATATATGGGTTAGTTCGAAAAATACATCTACTTGCAGATAAAAGTGAACGCGCGCGTGTGTGTGTGTACATTTTCCTTCACAATAACTCTGTTAATTTTCAGTCTACAGACTCGAAATTTAATATACAGGGTACTGAGATTTAGGAAAATCTATGTGATCGGTTTTCTGTTAAGGGGTCAAAGTTCAACGATTTGACCTTTGATAACCAAACTCCTCCGACAATTTTGGGTCTAAACAATTGAAATTTTAGATATAGGTTCCTTATCTAACTTAATAACTTTATTTGAGCCTAAAACGATAAATGTTAAAGGGTCATAATAGGGATCAAAGTTAAAAAAAATGACCTCTGCGGTCTTTACCAAATTACTCAATTTTTTGTCTAAACATTTGAAATTTTACATAAAGAGTATTCAGAGATAAGGCAAGCTTTTTAATCGGTTGGGTCGAAAATTTGAGCTACTAACATATAAATGTATGTATGTATGTTGGCATGTCTGCCTAAAACTTTCGACAGAGGCGACGGATTTTCACAAGATTAGTATCGTTTTGAAACTCGACCCTTCAAACGACAAATACCGGAAAATTGGCTAGAAACATTAATTTCTTCACCCTCAACTGGCCACTTTTCAACAGGGAGGGGCGCTTTTTTTACCGATATTTTTGAAAGTCATCCCCTCTTTTCGATTGTATAGCCTTAAATAAAACCTACGTCACTTTCGGTTTGCCGATGGTCGTAACAGCAAAGACGTCACGTTTTTCCCCGTTTTTTCCTCCTTCGCGGTACAGGTTCGAGCCTGCCTTCATACTACAACTTTTTTTTTTTTTGCTCAACACACACTTCCAAATACCCGGGCAACGCCGGGCTGAAATGCTAGTATATCTATAAAAGTGAAAATGTCTCTGTGAGTGTGTGTGTGTGTGTTTGTCTGTCTGTCTGTCTGTCTGTGTACACTTTCCTACCAAATAACTCTGTCAATTTTTGGTCTACAGACTCAAGATGTGACAAAAGGGGTATTGAGCTTTGGGAAAATCTTTTTAATCGGTTTTCGGTCAGGAATTTTACTGTTAAGGGATCAAAGTTCAACCATTTGACATTTGAGAATTCTACTAAACTCCTCCGCCAATTTTGGGTCTAAACACTTGAAATTTTAGATATAAGTTTCTTGGACATGGATCTAACTTTATAACTTGATTTAAGCCCAAAACAATCTTAAAGGGTCATAATTGGGGTTAAAGTTAAAAAAAATTGACGTCTGGGGTCTCTACCAACTTTTTTCTATTGGTAATTATGGAAGCATCATCATACATATTCACACTTTTTAATATATACATATGAACATAAAGTTATGAACATAAAGTTATGAACATAAAGTTATGAACATAAAGTTATGAACAGTACATAAAGCCCGAGCAAAGCCGGGCGGACCTGCTAGTATATAATAAATCAGTCATATAGTGTAATGCACGCGACTTGTGAGACATCTAAGAGTGTTGAGATATACGAGATTCAATGATTGGTTAAGCAGCATCATATCTTAGGAGATGAAGATTGAAATGATTCAGTCGAAAGTACTCGATAGAAAACAAAAATAAAACAAAACACTTACACATACGACAATTCGACAAAAATACAAGATGGATTATCCGAAAAAATACAAGCTAACCAAAACGTGGTATACAATAACGTTTTTCTCTCTTTCTAACCTCCATTCCCTTTCTGTATATATATATATATATATATATATATATATATATATATATATATATATATATATATATATAAACAAATGATTAATAAAACGTTAAAAAACATCTCGAAGAAGAGTTAAAAACATATTTAATTTTAAAAAGGAAGCAGAAGATAAGTGAATAGTCCTTAATCCGCGGTGTTTCGAAGAAATACTCTCCTTCTCATCAGAGGGCAGGAATTAGCAAAATGCGGGATCGGATTTTGCATGTAAAAGTATTTAATGAAACTACAAGTACGTCACAGATCTTACTTGGTTAAAAAAAAGGGCGAGGTAAGGGGAATAGGAGGTAAAAGAAAAAAATGATAAAAAGATTTCACATGAATGGATAGTCCGGTGAAGGGTAAAAAAATCCAAGAATGGTATAATCCAAACACGGTCGAATTAAAAATTTCAATCCAACAGGTAAGTTCCAAAGGAATCGCGTAACTGGAAGATGGTCCAAAATGATCCAAAAGGCAGAATTGCTTGGAAAAAATCACGAATGGAATGAGTTCAAAATCATTAAAAGAAAAGTTCAAATGTGCAAAAAAAAAAAAAAAAAAGCACTGGAGACAATATTTAAAACATGTCTGCCAACGCCGGAAGAATCAAGTAAATTAAGGCTTAAAAAAAAAAACGAAAAAAAAAAAAAACCGGAAAAACGGTGAAAATTTAAATTTGAAAAAGCAAGGTCAAAATGACCCAGACAAAAAGCGCGAAATTTAGCGTTAATAATTAGGTCAACTTAAATACGCACGTGAAAGTCCCAGAATGAAATTAAGAAACACGAGTCAGTGAAACAGGTAAATGGTTAAGTTTATGAAATGGAGCGTCTATTATATAAAGAAAAGTAAAAAAGTGAATAAGTAAATAAAAAATAAAACAATAAAGAAATAAAAAATAAATGAATAAAAATGAAAATAAATAAATTAAAAATTGAAAATTAAAAATTAAAAAGTTAAAAAAAATTAAAAAAAACCTATACATACATATTATTATTTTATACATATTTTATTTCTCTATATACATATATACACACATACATATATGTATACATATATATATATATATACATATATATATATATATATACACATACACATACATACACATACATACATACAGACACACAAATGCACACATACATATACATACACACACGCATATACATATATATACATATATGCATACATATACAATAAACACACACATATATACACACACACATATATATATACAAACACACACACGTATGCATACATATATACATATCCAAAAACATATACAACATAAACACAAATACATACATACATACATACAATTTAAGGGGAGGGAATGGCCAGTATCTACAAACTCCGTAATAAGGCAAATAAATGTGTATGTAAATGCATATAATAAAATATAAGTAAACAAATACATAGAATAAAAAAGAGTAGGCTGATGTATATATTTAATCAATAGGTATACTTATGCAATAAAACGGAGACAGCAGATGGGAAACCGGCCAAAGTAATAAAGAAAAACAAATAAAATGAAAAATATAAAAAGCTTAGAAGGTAAGATAAAAAAAATTATGGGGAAAGATATATATTTTTGAAGGGTTAACTTAATAGCTATGTAATTTCAAATTTACCATATTTAAATTTGGACATATGTTTGCAATAGGAGATCAGTTCGTTTTTAGAGTTTATTATATTACTAATTTGAGGGGAGGTGATAATAGTTATAGCTTCAGATGTACAGAGGTGACAAGACTTAGATCCTGGAGTATAAGACTTAACTTTTTTTGGGATGATCCATTTAATTGAAAAGTGGGTATTGGCAGAATTAAGCTTTTTAACCAGTGTAGTTAGAGAAGTTCCCTGGTTATTATTTGAATTTTGGTTATTGAAAGAAGAAGTGTGGTTTGAAATTCTTTTCTTTATTAAAGTTGAAGTAGCACCAATATATATATATATATATATATATATATATATATATATATATATATATATATATATATATTTAAATAAATATTTAAAAAATATTTTTTAAAGTTGTACCTACAAACACTGATGATTGCATGCTTATGAAATCAGCAGTGTAGGGACTGATAATTACTGATGATAGTTGATTCGAACTCAGTCCACAAAATCACGATTTTGCAAGCTAGGGCTTTCCCCCAAATCCCTGGCAACTAATCTATGAGTGTCATGTAATTGAACGTTCAGAATAGGAAATCAGAGAATCCAACAGCAAAAAATTGATGCGTATAATATTTAAAATTGATTTTCCATAATATGTGTGTCGGGTATTAAATTGTTTTTGTTTTGTTTACTTTATTTGTGCAGATATCATTAAACAAGCGATTATTTAGTTTGGTGTCACAAAGTGCAAACTTATTTGCTGCAAAGATTTGGATGATTTGTACAATTTCTGCTTTAACATATGACTCAAGAAATGGCAGAAACACTCGAGAGGAAGATGATCTCCAATCTGTAGTGGAATGGCGACAAAAGTGGTTGGTCGCGTTCAATGCTGCCAAGACTAAACTAGTTTCATTCAATAATTACAAGAAACCCTCTCTACCACCCATAGCAATGGCCAACGACTCTTTATCTGAGAGTCCATCTTTCAAACTCCTTGGCCTAACGTTCACAGGAAACATGAGTTGGAACAATTACATTGAAGGCATTGCCAGGGCCGCTGCAAGAAAGGTGGGCTCTCTCTACCGTGCTAGAAAACTACTAACACCCGAAAGTATTCTGTACCTCTATAAGGCCACCATTCGCCCATGTATGGAGTATTGCTGCCACATCTGGGCTGGTGCATCTGCTACTAGTCTCTCGCTCCTTGACAAGGTTCAAAAGAGAGTCGCAAACCTGATAGGCCCTGAACTGGCATCTAAGCTTCAGCCTCTGTCCCATCGACGAAATGTTGCATCCCTCTGCCTGTTCTACAAGTATTTTAGTGGTGAATGCTCTGACGAACTGCAATCACTTGTGCCCCCACGACGCGAGCACCCTCGACAAACCCGACAGGCTACTAGATCCCACCCCACACTGTAGAGATCCCTAGATGTAAAAGATCTTTTTACTCCAATAGTTTCTTCCCCAGAACCGCAAGACTCTGGAATTCCATTCCAGGTCCCTGCTTCCCCAACAGTACTGACGTGCAGAAGTTCAAGTGTAACGTGAACCGACACCTTGCTGCCCAAATCCCTACATAGTACCCCAGTAGTTGTTGCCCCTGATAGTAGCCCCCTACACCAAAGTGGCAATTTGCCTTGTTTGGGGTGAAAATGTAATAAAAAAAAAAAAAGTGGTGCAAGACGATGTCCATGCTAGTCAGTCACTGTCATGAGTTTACTTTTATGATATTCTTTGAAGAACCACGCAATAAATAATGGCCTATTTAGTAATATTATGCAGTTTAGTAACGTCTGTTTATTATTATTATTGACGAAAGTTATAACATTAACACAATCTTAGTTTAACAGGCATTAATAGTTCAGAGTACTTCAGAAAGTTCCTATTACGTTGAATGTGGTCTGTGTGAGAAGTTGGGCAGACATGTTGGTTTTGCGTATGAAAAGATGCGTGTGATAATGTGCACTTTCGGAAGATTAGAAGATCGCGGGCGTATGTATGCGTGCGTTTGTTTGGTCGTGTATATATGCGTAAACTTGTATGTGCGTTATACTTCAGGAATATTTCTTGCAAAACTTGCCACCGGCTTTCGCTCTGGAGGTTTATGCATAATTTATGGACGTTCTACTTTTAGCTGTTTTTCTCTTTATTCCGAATTCACGCCTTCTGGCGTGAATTCGGAATAAAGAGAAAAATCTCACATCGTTCAACTGAAAGCCTTTACGTCTACACATCTGTTCACATACGCGCCTTTTGGCACATAACCTAATTATTTCAAGGACAATCGGTCTAGGTCACGATGACGAAACTTTTTTCTTTATTTTAGTTGTATCTTTGAAATCATTCTTACCGTCATTACAAATCTTTAACTGGTAATGGAAGCATCACGCCAGTCACGCTATCCCTAAGTGAAAAAACGCTTCAAAATAATCTTTCTTCCTCGACCGCTTGCAAACGAGATCTTTCTACAGATTTCGATTACGCACATTTTGGATTTTTAATTAGGATCTATTTGTCGACATTGTAAATCCGACTACTTGTTATGAAAACATCGATTCTCATGATCATTTCGCCATTGGAAACATCTAACTATTGCATAACCCTTCTTCTAGATGTTTAATTTATTTTTTCATTCTTCATTTCTTTTTTCAATTTTATGAACTCTTTACACTATTTTTTGCATATATGACTAGTTTTCATATAATGCAGTTTCAACTTATGCTAGCATCAGTAAATTCATAGCTTCGCTATAATATTCATTTGCTAATATCTTTCTTCTGATGAAAAGAACGCATTCTTTGAAACCTCTCGGATTATAGGACTCTTAATTTAAATAATTATATATATATATATATATATATATATATATATATATATATATATATATATATATATATATATAGTAGAAAATAACCGTTCCAGAACGGATAAAATCAATTCTCCTAACAGAACAGTTTTGCATCATTTTTATACTCCAGTACAAAAATAACATCAATATATAATATACTATATATCTAGAATCCTTATGGAAATTTTGATTAAAGTAAATAATGCGATTTTGGTTCCAGAAAATGTCTAAAATTGAAAGCTAAAGCTTAAGGGGTTTAAGACGAAAATCTTGATGTTAATTAATTTTGACACACATATACAATATTCAAATTTTCATATTATGCACATCTCCTAAAACCGCTTTAAATTAAACAAAGTAACTTAAATTTGAAGAATATTTATGAATTGATGTCTGATACCATATTGTTAAAATTTGTCAAAAATCATATATTTTCCTGGGAACGCTTCAATGCTCTTTGCATTAAACAAAATATAACCATAACGATGCCTCACGCTTAGCTGTTATGTTCTATAATTCATTACTTCATTAATTAGTTCATTACTGAATCTTATACATATCAATAGCATATACAAAAACCTAACTTAATATGTAGTAAATATAATAATAGTTAAATACCTAAATATAACCAAATAAAATTAAAATGCATGTTTCTCTAATATATATATATATATATATATGTATATATATATATATGTATATATATATATATATATATCAAATAAGATACTTGTTATATTTAACACTTAAAAGCCAAATAACAACGCGAATATTTTTTTTTAACCTTTTATCTTTATTTTTAAAGAGAGAGATATATTTCGGAGACATACACTCCTTTTTCAATCTGTATATATATATATATATATATATATATATATATATATATATATATATATAAAAGATAAAAAATAGATATATTAAAAGTCTGGGTAGGTTTATCCATTAAAGGCGTTGAGTGAAATTTGAAAATCAAATAAAAGACGTGTTATATTTAACACTTTAAAGCCAAATAACAACTTTATATATATATATATATCTTTAAAAATAAACATTTGTTTATTTCATAATATATATATATATATATATATATATATATATATATATATATACATTGAAAAATGAGTGTATATTTCCGAAATATATCTCTCTCTTTAAAAATAAACATTCGTTTATTTTATAAAGATTTAAAAAACAAAAAAAATCGCGTTGTTATTTGGCTTTAAAATGTTAAATATAACACGTCTCTTATTTGATTTTCAAATTTCACTCAACGACTTTAATGGATAAACCTACACAGACTTTCAAATCACGCGCGACCACACGTAATTATCTGACTACAGAAAAATCACAGCTAACATCAAGTGGACTTAACTTAAAATTCTTCCATTAAACACCATGACAAAGAATAAGAGGAATATATATATATATATATATATATATATATATATATATATATATAGATTGAAAAAGGAGTGTATATCTACGAAATATATCTCTCTCTTTAAAAATAAACATTCGTTTATTTTATAAAGGTTAAAAAAACAAAAAAAATCGCGTTGTTATTTGGCTTTAAAAGTGTTAAATATAACACGTCTTTTATTTGATTTTCAAATTTCACTCAACGCCGTTAATGGATAAACCTACCCAGACTTTTAATATATATATATATATATATATATATATATATATATATATATATATATATATATATATATATATATATATATATATATAGATATATAGTATTTGTACAAGAGGAAAATATATCGATAATAGAAATATTTATACTGATGCATATAAATTTATTGGTCAATTTGCAACAAGAGAATACAATCCAAAGTGTAAACGTCATGAAAGCTCTTCATGCCAGACATTTCGAAACCTAACGCTTTTTATCAGAAGAGGTGGGGATGTGCTAGGTAACGAAATTTGAATGCAACGTCTAGCAATAAGCTTATTTGGGGATTTTTTTTGGAGTATACATTGGAGGGGGCAGAGGGTTATGTAGGGGATCATTAGATGATTATGGCATTTTAAATATGCTAGAGTGGTATTTTAACAGGAGTGGGCTATAACATTATGAATTAGGGTTTTAGGAGTAGATATTATATGTAGTTAATTTATTAATTGATTAATCTATTAGGATAAAATAACAGTTCATTATGCTAAGCTATACATGTAAAAAAAGACTAAAAGAATGTAAATTGATCAATAAATATGTATACATCAGTATATATATATATATATATATATATATATATATATATATATATATATATATATATATATACTAGACTACCCGTGACCTGTTGGGTCAGTATGTAATATTAGCTATGCAATTAATGTATGAGCGTGACACTTGTGACGTAAAGAACTTAGTTTTTTCTGACATAACAGAAACATTTGTATGAAAGTATATTAAAATGAAAAAAAGAATATAGATAATTTCAATGGGTCGTTCTGTTTATACTTGTTTATTTAAAAAATATATACTTACAGTCATTGAATTATAAGTAGTTTGCCATACTTATAGGTAAATGTGCACTAAACAGATACCATAATACTTAAAGTTAAATCCAAATTTTGATATATCTTTTAATTTAAACGCGAAAAAAACAAACCCATTTAGGACGCTGAAAACGTACAGACTAAAACAATACGCCTTAATGTCGCGTTGATTATGCATTAGTAATGCAAATTAAAATAAAACATATTTTCGAGGTTATTTATGTTGATAGTGGAGAAGAAAATGTATGAATGTTTTTTAAGAAAAGTTTATTAAAATGGAGAATAAATAAAAAAAAAATGAAAGCGGTGGGTAAATCGCTGTTGTAAAACGCTATTATGGTTGCCAACGGGTTAAAGTAGATTTAACTGTGAGAAAATTGCGTTAAAATAACCGAAACGTAATACGAAAATGAACGACGTAAAAAAAATGCAGAAAGTATTAATAATTGTTTATTTGGATAATTTAAACGCGACCCCCCCCCCAAAAAAAACAATTGGGACGTTTAAAGCGTAAATAGTAAAACAATACATTTTATTGTCACGTTGATTATTTCTTTATGTACGCATGCGCAACCGGAACCGGATGTTGGGTCACAACACCCGTTACAAGGTCATTTGAGTTTAATTATATATATATATATTATATATATATATATATATATATATATATATATATGTTATCAGTATTTCTTTTCCTCTTATATTTAAGCACTACCTTCATGTCAGACTTTTCTGTTATATCGAAAAGTCTCCATTTAAAGACACCTTATATACTTCTTTGGGTCACTTTATATATATATATATATATATATATATATATATATATATATATATATATATATATATATATAGACTGGTAGTAATCGTGACACCCTGCACTGAAGAATCCCGAAAGGATGAAACACTAGTGTCTGTAGGTATTTAATTATTATAGTAAAAAAATAATTATGACAGCCCCTTTAAGAAATTCGTTTCTTATCGTTGAGCACTTTCCGTTGAATTAAAAGTCGGTCAATTTAGCTCTTATGCGTAGATCATCGTATAACGATTTGATCACTGTCTGTCTGACGTAATGAACATTTAAATTAAAATGTTTAAAATTCAACGCTATTTCACACGGTTAATAGTAGCCGAATGGATACGGCCTCCGCTAATCGAGCCAGAGATGTCTCGTGTCGCGGGGTTCGAATCGTTCGACTGGTAGTAATCGTGACACCCTGCACTGAAGAATCCCGAAAGGATGAAACACTAGTGTCTGTAGGTATTTAATTATTATAGTAAAAAAAATAATTATATATATATATATATATATATATATATATATATATATATATATATATTAGAAGAGTAAACTTCTGTAACCATCGACGAACGCCTGGCACGTAAGAGTCCCTGTCGACAGACGTAGCAACGACTTCAAACCCCCAGATCAAGATATCTAGCATGTTCGACCGGTGATTAATTGACATACTCTTTCTTAATGGATTTTTGCGTCTCGGATTTGATTATTTTCTGGTCATTCCCTTTTGATGTTCCAACTTAATGGTGTCGATTGGTGCAAAGATTTCAATAGCATACTTGGCTAGCCATCGCCAATATTTTCTTTTTAAGTAACGGTCCACATTTTCACAGAAATTCTAAGGAAACACTTGTGAGTGGTTAGGGGAGACAGCATATATGTTCCTTTTAAACAGCAACAGGTGTGAAATGTTTCGCTTAGTTTATGTTTATTTTATGTGGAAATCATAAAAACCTTACAGTGAGTGAATCTCATTTAACTCATGCCGAGATTATTCGACTTTAACATCCTAATTAGTATTACTAGTTAGTATTACTAATTAGTATTACTAGTTAGTATTACTAATTAGTATTACTAGTTAGTATTACTAATTAGTATTACTAGAGGCATCTGGGGAAATTCCATCATTATATTATTATAGAAGTTTAGTTTGATGTTATTGCACTACTTTTGTTTAACTTGAAACATAGTATTATATAAAAATTGTTGAATTTTGTTTCAAGATATATCTGGCTATGGGAGTCCATCTCTAAAACTATGTAACATATTGTCATTTTACGGATGCTTTGCACGAACGAAGACCTTACGATACTGTATTATTTGGCCACAAGTAGACATTACACTTCATCCTTACCCGAAGAAAGCGTATTTAGTCCGACACACCAACGATATCAGATGAAATTGTTTTGTTTCAATTGCTTATTCAGTATTAGGTCGTTCCCATCTTTTAAAAAAAGTGGAGACTGATATCCTACCTACGACTATGATATTGTCTTAGAGTATTGCTATAAATGTACTATATGCTCTTATTTTTTAATAAATTCTGTATTGCGATGTCTTCGATAAGTATCGATAATCGATTATCGAAAAAAATTCAACGAAAGAAAAAAACAGGCGAGTTCACGCCTTATACAGCCTAACATCACAAGTACATTTGAGAAGTTTTATTACCGCACAAACAAAATGTCCCGACATATAAAATCAACAGCAGGCTCTTTGATATGATAGGGGCGCTTTCGAAATTAATGTTTTAGTTTAGAGCACAATTGAACCACGATACTTGACTTTTGCATTTTAATCTTTATTTAAAGATATATAAAATAATTTTCTAAAATCAAGATTCTTTACAGTGGAAAGTAGTCCCCAATTGCGAGGAGGATTGAAAAATTTCCAAATTTACCGATTTCAATAACAATAAAATATGGAAGTGTAAAACATTCGTTAATCCTAATTTATTCCCGGGTAACGTCAGATTTTCCTGCTGGGATATATACATATAATTCTGATATAAAAATAGATATTGTATATAAGATTCTATATTGATAAAGACTAATAGAGTATTAACATAAGAAAAATTGATCGAAAAATGAAAATACAATACATTGTTATATTATACATACATTATTAATTCATCAAAAGTTAAAAAATAAAACAATTCTATAGAGTTTAAAAAATTAGGGCTTTTTCTTCAGATGAAAATAACTCGTAAAATAAAAGTATAGAATTGCTATGAAATTGCTAGTTATGAGGAAATTGAAAAACTTTGATAATTACAAAGTTAAAAAATATGATTAAAAGTTTTTGATAATTGTAAAGTAAAATGAAAAAAAGATTTAAAACTGGTCGTAGCCTTAATGCACTCTTGTATTAGTATTTAAAGTATGTAAGGATTTTTAAACTCTTTTCGAAATTAATTTTATTAATTCCTGACTTTTTAGTTTAGAAATTCTCGGACTATTGTTTGTCCTTCGACCTTCATCACGCATGTATGTTGTTGTTTCTTTTCCAAACAATAACCGACATGCCTGATGAAGGTCGAAGGACTATCTGACCGAAAAGTTGCATTAATTACACTCAGATGAGAACAATAGTCCAATCAATACAAGTAATATAAACAATCAGTCCTCATCTAAAAAAATGCCACAACCAATTGCACAGTTCCTTCCAAAACCATTATTAAACAATAAAAATTCAGGTTCTTTACTCGACACTGACCCTTCGCTTAAATAAAGTAGTACGCATTTTTATGAGAAAAAAAGTACATGTGCACCGTGAAATATAAGTCAGAATGAACCTTTTCAAATTAATGAGATGGACAATGATTAGAAAATAAATGAATTTATAATAAGATCTAAAATTTTAGGTATTTTTTTTAATTCTGGCTTTGCTATTTGATATTTCCCACAGAAATCTATTGCATATATAATTTTTTTCTCTCCGTCTCCCTACACACACACACACACACACACACACACACACACACACACACACACACACACACACACATACATATATATATATACTTACACACACACACACACACACACACACACACACACACACACACACATATATATATATATATATATATATATACTGTCACATTTTGGCTGGTACATCTGCTACTAGTCTCTGTCTTGGATAAGGTTCAAAAGAGAGTCGCTAATCTGACGAGTCCTGAACTGTCATTAAAGCTTCAACCTCCATCGATGAACTGTTGTGTTCTATAAGTATATAATGTGTGTTCTATAAGTATATAATGATAAATTCTCCGACGAACTACAAACCCTTGTACTCCCGCGACGTAAATATCCCTAATACACCCGACAAGCAGCAAAATCCCACCCCTACACAGTAAAGATCCCTAGATGTAAGAAGGCCTTCTACTCTAATAGTTTCTTCCCTAGAACTCCCTTCCGCGTTTCTTTATAACTACAATGATTGTGCTGACAAATACAAATAATACATTAATAGGAATAAACATTTGTATTAAATTAATTTTGTGACCAAATTGACAAAGAAATATTATTGAACGTGCACATATGTTGCAGTTTTATGAAATTGGATTTCCATAGACTTACCTCAACACAAAAAAAATGTTCTGAACAGGCTGGCCCTGTTTAGCCAGAACGCTACCAAACTGGTAGGATTCTTTCCGCAGCGAGATGACCAATTGTTTTCGATGACGAGATGACCAGTCACTAAAAAGTGGGTTGTTCTGGACGAATTCTGTCTTTTCTTGCCATTCGAGGTTCAGCACTTCGCGGACTGTCCTATCATAAAGGGCACGATCCACTACCATAAGGTCGCACGGCTCGTCGGCAACAACAGATGCCGTTCGGGTACAATCTCGAATTAAGGCTACATCGCCGAAGACGAACCCTTCACCTGCAAGAATAGAGCATAGACATGGTTGGGATTCGCTGAGAGGGCAACAGTAAAATAATACATTTAAATTACAGATATTTCGTTAAGAAATAGTTCTAGTTTTTCTCTCTCTCTCTCTTTCTCTCTCTCTCTCTCACACACACATACACACACACACATACACACACATATGCACTTATATCTGAAATACAAGAGAACTAACGAATACTATTATTAATTGGCTTATTTCCCTTTGACTGGGCCAATTAATTAGTAATGTTTATAGAGACCCGTCCTCTTAAATACGAAATGACTTCTTGCCTCTCTATAAAGTGTATTGATTTAGTTAATATCTAATTATGCTTATACGTTAATAATATTAGTAGATTACCAAACAATTCAGCGTTAATAGAAAGCATAAAAATACAAATTATAAATGCAGAGAATTAGTTTCGTATTTTAAACCAACGTAAACCTTTTAAGATATATACCCAATTAACAGATTACAGAAACTAAATATTAGATAAATAAAATTTTATTGATAATAATAATAATAGTAAATTATTTCTTGGTGAATAAAAAAAATTAGAACATTTTAACGCAAACATTGAATAAACTTGTTTTACAATATGAACCAAGATGGCTGCCGAAACAAACAAGCGATGCTGAGTCTTTATGAGTTTTCTTTTTCTAGTGTTACGTTGTTCACTCACATATATTGTGATGTATTTTTCTTTCTAAGCGGAGGGTTTCTATTTTTTCTGAAGAGTATATGCACGAGAACAGTCAGTATTGGAATAATAATAGCGACTGTTTCTACATAACTAAATAGAGGAGTAAAATTGTATCGACATTTTAATATAATGAAGGAGATGTTTTGCACGAAAATTAAATATTTGAATCATGAAATATCGCTATATTTTTATTCCTTTACACACACAAACACCTATATATATGTATGTATGTATATATATATATATATATATATATTTTATATATATATATATATATATATATATATATATATATATATATATGATGAAAATAATGGAAATAGTATTCCGACAAAATAGAGAAAATAAAAAGGAACAAACCGTATTATGTGTTCATCAACGTTTCGTCTTTATTTCGAGACTTCCTCTGGATGAATGAGATTAAGAAACCAAAAAATATACCAGTACAAAATATGTGAAAATGTTTCACGTGCACAGTGTGACGCAGTTCTATTTCAGAGAAACGGAAAATTGATGTTGGAAATTAAAAAAGGAGGGGGGAGGGGCTGGCGCTGTTAAAGAGAAGGACATTTTAGTGACGTCATATAGTCGTTAATTTAATTTTAAAACTATGAACGCAAGTTCATTTACGTTTATATTTTCATTTATATTTTATTTTCATTCATATTTTTATTTTCATTTATATTTTTATTTGCTTTAAATTTTTATTTTTATTTATATTTTTATTTTAATTTATATTTTTATTTGCTTTAAATTTTTATTTTCATCCATATTTTTATTTTAATTCATATTTTTATTTTCATTTATATTTTTATTTTCATTTATGTTTTTATTTACTTCTATATAATTTTTCATTTAAATTTTTATTTGTATTCATATTTTTATTTTCATTTATATTTTATTTTCATTTATGTTTTTATTTTCATTTATATTTGTATTTGCTTTAAGTGTTTTATTTTTGTTTATATTTTTATTTGCTTTTATATTTTATTTTCATTTATATTTTTATTTACATTAATATTTTTATTTTCATTTATATTTTAATTTTCATTTATGGTTTTATTTTTATTTATGTTTTTATTTGCATTTATATTTTTATTTATATTTTTATTTACATTCATATTTTTATTTGCATTTATGTTTTTATTTTGATTTATATTTTTATTTTTATTTTTATTTTCATTTATATTATTATTTTTGTTTATATTTAATTTTAATTAATATTTTTATTTTTATTTATATTATTATATTAATTTTTTTATTTGCATTTACGTTTTTATTTGCATTTATATTTGTGTTTTCATATATATTATTATTTACATTTATATTTTTATTGTCTCTAATATTTTTATTTTTATTCATATTTTTATTTGCGTTTATATTTATATGTTCATTTATATATTTTTTGCATTCATATTTGATTTTGATTAATATTTTTATTTGTATTTATGATTTTATTTTAATTCATATTTTAATCTTCATTTATCTTTTTAATTACTTCTATATATTGTTTTCCATTTATATTTTATATGCATTAATATTTTTATTTTTTTTATATATTTATTTGATTTAATGTTTTTATTTGCATTTATATTTTTAATTGCAATCAAATTTTATTTTAATTTATAATTTTATTTTCATTTATATTTTTATTTTAATTTTTATTTTTATTTTCATTAATATTTTTATTTTCATTTATATTTTTATTGCTTTTATATCTTAATTTTCATTTATATTTTTATTTAATTTATATTTTTATTTTCATTAAGGTTTTTATTTTAATTTAGGTTTGTATTTTTATTTATATTTGTATTTGCATTTATATTTTTTGCATTTATGTTTTTTTTTCTATTTATATTTTTATTTTCATTTTTCATTTTTATTTTCATTTATATTTTTATTTTCATTTATATTTTAATTTATATTTTTATTTTCATTTATATTTTTATTTTAATTTATATTTTTATTTTCATTTATATTTTTATTTTCTTTTATATTTTTATTTTAATTTATATTTTATTTTCATTTATATATTATTTTCATTTATATTTTTATTTTCATTTATATTTTTATTTACTTCTATATATTTTTTGAATTTGTATTTGTATTTTCATTCATATTTTTATTTTCATTTATATTTTATTTTCATTTATATTTTATTTTCATTCATATATTTATTTTCATTTATATTTTATTTTCATTTACATTTTTTTCATTTATACTTTTATTTTCATTTATATTTTTATTTTAATTAATATTTTTGTTTTCATTTATATTTTTATTTGCATTTATATTTTTGTTCTCATTTATATTTTTATTTTCATTTATATTTTTATTTACTTCTATATATTTATTCCATTTATAATTTTTTTTGCATTCATATATTTATTTTCATTTATATTTTATGTTCATTTATATTTTTTTCATTTATATTTTATTTTAATTTATATTTTTATTTTCATTTATATTTTTATTTTCATATATATTGTTATTTACTTCTATATAATTTTTCCATTTATATTTTTATTTGCATTCATATTTTTATTTTGATCTATATTTTATTTTCATTTATATTTTTATTTACATTTTTATTTTATTTACTTTTATATATTATTTCCATTCATATTTTTATTTGCATTTATATTTATATTTTTATTCATATTTTTATTTGATTTTATGTTGTTATTTGCATTTATATTTTTAAGTGCATTCCTATTTTTTTATTTATATTTTTATTTTAATTTATATTTTTATTTTCATTTATATTTATTTTCATTCATATTTTTATTTTCATTTATATTTTTATTTACATTTATATTTTTATTTTCGTTTACATTTTTTTTATTTATATTTTTATTTTCATTTATATTTTTATTTTCATTTATATTTTTATTTTTATTTATATTTTTATTTTCAATCATATTTTTATTTTCATTTATATTTTTATTTTCGTTTATACTTTAATTTTCATTTATATGTTTATTTTCATTTATATTATTATTTGCATTTATGTTTTTATTTTCATTTATATTTTATTTTCATTTATATTTTTATTTTCATTTATATTTTTTTTCATTTATATTTTTATTTTCATTTATATTTTATTTTCATTTATATTTTTATTTTCATTTATATTTTATTTTCATTTATATTTTTATTTTCATTTATCTTTTATTTTCATTTATATTTTTATTTTCATTTATATTTTATTTTCATTTATATTTTTATTTTCATTTATATTTTTATTTTCATTTATATTTTTTTTCGTTTATATTTTTATTTTGATTTATATTTTATTTTCATTCATATTTTTATTTTCATTTATATTTTATTTTCATTTATATTTTTATTTTTATTTATTTTTTATTTTCATTTATATTTTTATTTTCATTTATTCTTTTATTTTCATTTATATTTTTATTTTTATTCATATTTTTATATATATTTATATTTTATTTTCATTTGTATTTTTGTTTTCATTTGTATTTTTGTTTTCATTTGTATTTTATTTTCATTTATATTTTTATTTTCATTTATATTTTTATGTTTATTTATACTTTTATTTTCATTGGTATTTATATTTTCATTTATATTTTTATTTTCGTTTATATTTTTATTTTCATTTATATTTTATTTTCATTTATATTTTATTTTCATTTATATTTTACTTTCATTTATATTTTTATTTATATTTTTATTTTCATTTATACTTTTATTTTCATTTATATTTTTATTATCATTTATATTTTTATTTTCATTTATATATTTAATTTTCATTTATATTTTTATTTTTATTTATATTTTTATGTTCATTTGTGTTTTATTTTCATTTATATTTTTATTTTCATTTATATTTTATTTTCATTTATATTTTTATTTTTATTGATTTTTTATTTTCATTTATATTTTTATTTTCATTTATTCTTTTATTTTCATTTATATTTTTATTTTCATTTATATTTTATTTTCATTTATATTTTTATTTTCATTTATATTTTTATTTTCATTTATATTTTTTTTCGTTTATATTTTTATTTTGATTTATATTTTATTTTCATTCATATTTTTATTTTCATTTATATTTTATTTTCATTTATATTTTTATTTTTATTTATTTTTTATTTTCATTTATATTTTTATTTTAATTTATTCTTTTATTTTCATTTGTATTTTTATTTTTATTCATATTTTTATATATATTTATATTTTATTTTCATTTGTATTTTTGTTTTCATTTGTATTTTTGTTTTCATTTGTATTTTATTTTCATTTATATTTTTATTTTCATTTATATTTTTATGTTTATTTATACTTTTATTTTCATTGGTATTTATATTTTCATTGATATTTTTATTTTCGTTTATATTTTTATTTTCATTTATATTTTATTTTCATTTATATTTTATTTTCATTTATATTTTATTTTCATTTATATTTTTATTTATATTTTTATTTTCATTTATACTTTTATTTTCATTTATATTTTTATTATCATTTATATTTTTATTTTCATTTATATATTTTATTTTCATTTATATTTTTATTTTTATTTATATTTTTATGTTCATTTGTGTTTTATTTTCATTTATATTTTTATTTTCATTTATATTTTATTTTCATTTATATTTTTATTTTTATTGATTTTTTATTTTCATTTATATTTTTATTTTCATTTATTCTTTTATTTTCATTTATATTTTTATTTTTATGTATATTTTTATATACATTTATATTTTATTTTCATTTATATTTTTATTTTCATTTGTATTTTTGTTTTCATTTGTATTTTATTTTCATTTATATTTTTATTTTCATTTATATTTTTATGTTCATTTATACTTTTATTTTCATTGGTATTTTTATTTTCATTTATATTTTTATTTTCATTTATATTTTTATTTTCATTTATATTTTTATTTTCATTTATATTTTATTTTCATTTATATTTTATTTTCATTTGTATTTTTATTTATATTTTTATTTTCATTTATACTTTTATTTTCATTTATATTTTTATTATCATTTATATTTGTATTTTCATTTATATATTTTATTTTCATTTATTTTTTTATTTTTATTTATATTTTTATGTTCATTTATGTTTTATTTTCATTTATATTTTTATTTTCATTTATATTTTATTTTCTTTTATATTTTTATTTTCATTTATATTTTTATTTTCATTTATATTTTTATTTTCATTTGTATTTTATTTTCATTTATATTTTTATTTACTTCTATATATTTTTTGCATTTGTATTTTTATTTGCATTCATATTTTTATTTTCATTTATATTTTATTTTCATTCATATATTTATTTTCATTTATATTTTATTTTCATTTACGTGTATTTCATTTATACTTTTATTTTCATTTATATTTTTATTTTTATTTATTTTTTATGTTCATTTATATTTTATTTTCATTTATATTTTGTTTTTATTTACATTTTTTTCATTTATACTTTTATTTTCATGTATATTTTTATTTTCATTTATATTTTATTTTCATTTATATTTTATTTTCATTTATATTTTATTTAATTTATATTTTATTTTCATTTATATTTTTATTTTCATTTATATTTTATTTTCATTTATATTTTATTTTCATTTATATTTTATTTTAATTTACATTTTTTACATTTATATTTTTATTTTCATTTATATTTTATTTTCATTTATATTTTATTTTCATTTATATTTTATTTTCATTTATATTTTATTTTCATTTACATTTTTTTCATTTATACTTTTATTTTCATTTATATTTTTATTTTCATTTATATTTTATTTTCATTTATATTTTATTTTCATTTATATTTTATTTAATTTATATTTTATTTTCATTTATATTTTTATTTTCATTTATATTTTATTTTCATTTATATTTTATTTTCATTTATATTTTATTTAATTTATATTTTATTTTCATTTATATTTTTATTTTCATTTATATTGTATTTTCATTTATATTTTATTTTCATTTATATTTTATTTTCATATATATTTTATATTTGTTTACATTGTTTTCATTTATACTTTTATTTTCATTTATATTTTTGTTTTCATTTATATTTTATTTTCATTTATATTTTATTTTCATTTATATTTTCTTTAATTTATATTTTATTTTCATTTATATTTTTATTTTCATTTATATTTTATTTTCATTTATATATTTTATTTTCATTTATATTTTATTTTCATTTATATTTTATTTTTATTTACATTTTTTTCATTTATACTTTTATTTTCATTTATATTTCTATTTTCATTTATATTTTATTTTCATTTATATTTTATTTTCATTTATATTTTATTTAATTTATATTGTATTTTCATTTATATTTTTATTTTCATTTATATTTTATTTTCATTTATATTTTATTTTCATTTATATTTTATTTTCATTTACATTTTTTTCATTTATACTTTTATTTTCATTTATATTTTTATTTTAATTTGTATTTTTGTTTTCATTTATATTTTTATTTTCATTTATATTTTTATTTACTTCTATATATTTATTCCATTTATAATTTTTTTTGCATTCATATATTTATTTTCATTTATATTTTATTTTCATTTATATTTTTTTCATTTATATTTTATTTTAATTTATATTTTTATTTTCATTTATAATTTTGTTTTGATTTATATTGTTATTTACTTCTATATAATTTTTCCATTTATATTTTTATTTGCATTCATAATTTTATTTTGATCTATATTTTATTTTCATTTATATTTTTATTTACATTTTTATTTTTATTTACTTCTATATATTATTTCCATTCATATTTTTATTTGCATTTATATTTATATTTTTATTCATATTTTTATTTGATTTTATGTTGTTATTTGCATTTATATTTTTAAGTGCATTCCTATTTTTTTTATTTGTATTTTAATTTTAATTTTTATGTTTATTTTCATTTATATTTTATTTGCATTCATATTTTTATTTTCATTTATATTTTTTTTCATTTATGTTTTTATTTTCATTCATATTTTTATTTTCATTTATATTTTTATTTTCATTTATATTTTTATTTTCATTTTTTTTATTTTCATTAATATTTTTATTTTCATTTATATTTTTATTTTCATTTATATTTTTATTTTCATTTATATTTTTTTCATTTATATATTTTTTCATTTATTTTTTTTATTTTAATTCATATTGTATGTCCATTTATATATTTATTTTCATTTATATATTTTTTCATTTATATTTTATTTTTATTTATATTTTTTTATTTTTATTTTTATTTTCATTTATGTTTTTATTTTTATTTATATTTTTATTTACATTTATATTTTTATTTTCATTTACATTTTTTTTATTTATATTTTAATTTTCATTTATATTTTTGTTTTCATTTATATTTTTATTTTATTTTTTTTTTCATTTATATTTTTATTTTCATTTATATTTTTATTTTTATTTATATTTTTATTTTCATTTATATTTTTATTTTCATTTATATTTTTATTTTCATTTATACTTTAATTTTCATTTATATTTTTATTTTCATTTATATTTTTATTTTCATTTATGTTTTTATTTTCATTTATATTTTTATTTTCATTTATATTTTTATTTTTATTTATATTTTTTTTCATTTATATTTTTATTTTCATTTATATTTTATTTTCATTTATATTTTTTCTATTTATATTTTTATTTTCATTTATATTTTATTTTCATTTATATTTTTATTTTCATTTACATTTTTTTATTTATATTTTAATTTTCATTTATATTTTTGTTTTCATTTATATTTTTATTTTATTTTTTTTTCATTTATATTTTTATTTTCATTTATATTTTTATTTTTATTTATATTTTTATTTTCATTTATATTTTTTTGTTCATTTATATTTTTATTTTCATTTATACTTTAATTTTCATTTATATTTTTATTTTCATTTATATTTTTATTTTTATTTATGTTTTTATTTTCATTTATATTTTTATTTTCATTTATAGTTTTTATTTTCATTTATATTTTTTTTCATTTATATTTTTATTTTCATTATTATTTTATTTTCATTTATATTTTTTCTATTTATATTTTTATTTTCATTTATATTTTTATTGTCATTTATGTTTTTATTTTCATTCATATTTTTTTTCATTTATATTTTTATTATTATTTATATTTTTATTTTCATTTATATTATTATTTTCATTTATATTTTTTTTTCATTTACATTTTTATTTTCATTTATATTTTTATTTTCATTTATATTTTTTCTATTTATATTTTTATTTTCATTTATATTTTATTTTCATTCATATTTTTATTTTCATTTATATATTTTTTCATTTATATTTTTATTTTCATTTATACTTTAATTTTCATTTATATTTTTATTTTCATTTATATTTTTATTTTCATTTATGTTTTTATTTTCATTTATATTTTATTTTCATTTATATTTTTATTTTCATTTATATTTTTTCTATTTATATTTTTATTTTCATTTATATTTTATTTTCATTTATATTTTTATTTTTATTTGTATTTTTTCTATTTATATTTTTATTTTCATTTATATTTTATTTTCATTTATATTTTTATTTTCATTTATATTTTTTCTATTTATATTTTTATTTTCATTTATATTTTATTTTCATTCATATTTTTATTTTTATTTATATTTTTATTTTCATTGGTATTTTTATTTTCATTTATATTTTTATTTTCATTTATATTTTTTTTCATTTATATTTTTTTTTTATTTATTTTTTCTTTTCATTTATATTTTTATTTTCATTTATTCTTTTATTTTCATTTATATTTTTATTTTTATTTATATTTTTATATACATTTATATTTTATTTTCATTTATATTTGTATTTTCATTTATATTTTTATTTTCATTTATATTTTTATTTTCATTTATTCTTTTATTTTCATTTATATTTTTATTTTCATTTATATTTTTATTTTCATTTATATTTTTATTTTCATTTATATTTTTATTTGCATTCATATTTGAATTTTTTATTATATTTTTATTTTCATTCATATTATTATTTTCATTTATATTTTTGTTTGCTTTTGTAGTTTATTTTCATATATATTGTTTTTTGTATGTATAATCTTATTTTCATTTATATTTTTATTTGCTTTTATATTTTTTTTATTTTTTATTTTTTAAAATTTATACTTTTACTTTCGTTTATATTTTTACATGCATTAATATTTTATTTTCATTTATATGTTTATTTGCTTTTATATTTTTCTTGTTATTTATATTTTTAATAGCATTCCTTTTTTATTTACATGTGTTTTTTATTTTCATTTGTATTTTCATTTTCATGGATATTTGTATTTTCATCTATATTTTCATTTGCTTTTGTATTTCTATTTTTATTTGCATTTATATTTGCATTTGCACTTATGTTTTTCTTTTAATTAATGTTTTTATTTACATTCATATGTTATTTGCATTTATGTTTTTGTTTGCATTTATATGTTTATTTTCATTTATATTTTTGTTTTCATTTATATTTTTATTTACATGATTATTTTTATTTTGATTAATATTTTATTTGCTTTTATATTCTTATTTTCATTTATATTTTTAATTGCATTAATATTTTTATTTTCATTTATATATTTTTGCATTTATGTTTTTATTTGCATTTATGTTTTTATTTTCATTTATCTTATTATTTTCATAATATTTTAATTTGCATTTATATTTTTATTTTGTTTATATTTTCATTTGCTTTTATTTTTTATTTTTGTTTATATTTTTGATTTCATTCATATAATTATTGTAATCTAAATTTTTATTGGCTTGTATATTTTTATATTTATTTATATTTTTCTTTGATTTTATATATATTTTTACATTTATATTTTAATTGCATTCATATTTTGATTTTCATTTATATTATTTTTCATTTACGGTTTTATTTTCATTTAAATTTTAATTGTATAAATATGTTTATTTGCATTTATATTTTTATTTGTATTTTTATTTTCATTCATATTATTATTTTCATTTTTATTTCTATTTGCTTTAAAATTTTTATTTTTCTTCATATTTTAATTGCATTCATATTTTATCTATATTTTAATTGCATTTATATTTTGTTTTCATTAATATTTTAATTGCTTTTATATTTTAATTTCATTCATATTTTGATTTTCGTTTATATATTTTTGCATTTATGTTTTTATTTGCATTTATGTTTTTATTTTCATTTATGTTTTTATTTTCAATTATATTATTATTTTCATAATATCTTAATTTGCATTTATATTTTAATTTGATTTATATTTTCATTTGGTTGTATTTTTTTATTTTTACATACTTATATTATTATTTTAATTTATATTTTTATTTGCTTTTGTAGTTTATTTTCAGTTATATTTTTATTTGTATTTATATTTGTATTTTCCTTCATACTTTATTTTCATTTACATTTTTATTTTCATTTATGTTTTTATATTCATTTATATTTTTGTTTTCATTTATACTTTATTTTCATTTATATTTTTATATGTATTAATATGTTATGTTCGTTTATATTTTATTTGCTTTTATATTTTTATTTTTATTTATATTTTTATTTGCTTTTATATTTAAATTTTATTTATATTTTCATTTATATATTTTTTTGATTTATTTTATTATTTTCAATCATATTTTTTATTTATATTCTTATTTGCTTTATAATCTTATTTTTATTCATATTTTTGTTTGATTTTATATATATTTTTACATTTATACTTTAATTGCATTCATATTTTTTTTTCACTTATGTATTTTTTCATTTACGGTTTTATTTTCATTTATATTTATTTTTTTATTTTCATTTATAGTTATATTATTATTTACATTTATATTTTTATTTGCTTTAAATTTATCTTTTTCTTTATATTTTAATTGCATTTATATTTTTATTTTCATTTATATTTTTATTTTCATTTACATGTTTGTTTTCATTATATTTTTATTATCATTTATATTTTTATTTTCATTTATATTTTTATTTTTATTTATATTTTTATGTTCATTTATGTTTTATTTTAATTTATATTTTTATTTTCATTTATATTTTTATTTTCATTTATATTTTTATTTTCATTTATATTTTTATTATCATTTATATTATTATTTTCATTTATATTTTTATTTTAATTTATATTTTTTATTTTCATTTATATTTTATTTTCATTTATGTTTTTATTTTCATTTATATTCTTTTTCATTTATATTTTTATTATCATTTATATTTTTATTTTAATTCATATTTTTATTTTCATTTATATTTTTATTTTAATTTATATTTTTATTTTCATTTATATTTTTATTTTCATTTATGTTTTTATTTTCATTTATATTTTTTTTCATTTATATTTTTATTATCATTTATATTTTTATTTTCATTTATATTATTATTTTCATTTATATTTTTATTTTCATTTATATTTTTATTATCATTTATATTATTATTTTCATTTATATTTTTATTTTCATTTATATTTTTATTTTCATTTATATTTTTATTTTCATTTATATTTTTATTTTCATTTATATTATTATTTTCATTTATATTTTTATTTGCATTCATGTTATTAAATTCATTCATATTTTGATTTGCTTTCATATTTTTAAATACATTTATATTTGCATTCATTTTTATTTCCATCTATATGGTTATCCGCTTTTATATATTTTTTTCATTTATATTTTTTTTGCATTTATGTTTAATGTTCAGTCCTATTTTTATTTGTATTCAGTGTTTTATTTTCATTTATGTTTTTATTTTTATATCTTTATTTTTACTCATATTTTCATTTCATTCATATTTTATATGCATTCATATTTTTATTTTAATTTGTATTTTTATTGGCATTTATCTTTTTTCTTTGATTTATGTTTAAATTTACATTCATGTTTTATTTTAATAATTATATTTTATTTTAATTTATGTTTGTATTTGCATATATGTTTTAGTTTGCATTTATAATTTTAATCGCATTCATATTTTTATTTTAATCTATATTTGTATTTTTATTTATGTTTTTGTTTTCATTTATATTTTTATTTTCATTTATATTTTTATTTTCGTTTATATTTTTATTTGCATTAATATTTTTGTTTTCATTTATATTTTTATTTATATGTTTATTTGCATTTATGTTTTTATTTTCATTTATATTTTTATTTTCATTTATAGTTTTATTTTCATTTATATTTTATTTGCATTTATGTTTTTATTTGCATTTTTGTTTTATTTTCATTTATATTTTTAATTACATTTATGGTTAGTTTTACAAATAAGCTTTTATTTATATTTATTTTTTATTTGCTTTTCTGTTTTAATGTGTTTTTATGTTTTAATTTGCATTTATATTCTTATTAAAATTTATATTTTTATTAAAATTTATATTTTTATTTTTTTCAATGCTTTTAATATTTGATTTGCTTTTACGTTAATTCTTTTATGTATGTTTTTATTTTCTATTTCTGGTTAAAAATTTTTTATGTTTTTATTTGCATTTATATTTTTGTTTGCATTTATTTTTATTCATGTTTTTGTTTTATTAATGTTTTCTTCTGCATTTATATTTTATTTAAATTTGTATTTCATGGTCATGTATGTTTTAATTGAATTTCTATTTTTATTTGCATTTATGTTTTTAATTGCATTTATGTATTTATTTGCATTCATGTTTATAATTGCACTTATATATTTTATTTGCATTAAATTTTTTAATTGCATGTATTTGTTTAATTACATTATTGTTTATAATTGCACTTACGTTTTAATTTGATTCATTTGCAATTTTATTGTATTTGCTTTTTTGTTTTTAATTGCATTAATATTATTAATTGGATTTATGGTTTTAATTGCATTATTTTTTTATTTATATTTCTGTTTTTTTTTGTATTTATGTTTTATTGTATTTCTGGTTTAGTTGCATTAATGTTTATATTGTGTTAATATTTTTAATGGCATTAATGTTTTTAATTGTATTTCTCTTTTAATTGCATTTATGTTTTTAATTGCATTTATATTTTTATTTTCATTTGTGTTTTTATTTTCATTTATGTTTTTATTTTCATTTGTGTTTTTATTTGCATTTGTGTTTTTACTTATTTGCGGTTCGGTCATTCATGAGAATACTACTAGTAACATGTAAATCAGTACCATACGTTCATGGTCGAGTTATCGGCGACTAAACTAGCGCTGATGAGGAGGGTGGCTAGACACCCAGCAGGACTAAAAACAAAACCTATTTAAGGGCGGATGAGCACCAAGTGCCAACGACCATCTAGCAAAGTTTTCCAGGTATGGGTTTAATACCCTCGCCATCCCACAGATCAAGTGTGGCAAGTATTGCAAAACCCTTGGACTATGACGTACAAGAATAAAAACTGTCCCTCAGTCCCCAGCAGTTCTCGAGCCACTGTTTCCGACAGAAACAGCACAGCAACAAAACAGAGGGTGCTAAAAATCTCTGGGTTTGAACAGGCTGCCATTGGAAATTGAACATTGGAACGTAAAACACGAGGTTACTGTCTACTGACGTAAGAGTTACCGAATTAGTGGATGAACTACAGAAGATCAAATTTGATCTCATAGGAGTGTGTGAAACCAGACTTAAGGGTGAAGGATTCTCATCCTTAACAACAGCGGCACCACTTATACTATAAGAGTGGGAACACCTCCTACAGTGGGGTCGGCTTTGTGTTCAACAAGAATATTTAAGAAAATATGGCAAACTGCAATGGTGTTTCAGACAGAGTGGCACAGCTATCAGGATCAACATTTCTTATATATATATATATATATATATATATATATATATATATATATATATATGTATATATATATCTACAGTGATGATCATATTTATTGGCACGGTAAAATAAAAGTTAAATTTTGTCTAATAAATTCTAAAAAAGGGATTAAATTAAAGAAAATAACAAAGTATATTATGTATTTTTAACTGGCCTTTCCGATGCAGCAATCGGATTTTAGAAAAAATAAATAACAAAGGAACAACAAACATAATTGCAAAAAACTCTTGTTCAAAATTATTGGCACGGCTTTGTTTTTCTTTTAGTATCAGTATAATATCAATCAATTTCCGGTTTACGTGCTTTCTGAACTTTTTTATAGCCATATTATGCTTGTTTAACGCTAATTCAGTGAATAATTTTTTTCAGATAATTTTTAGATAGCGATTTATTTAAACTATTATAAGTGACTAAATTATAATTTTCAATCGCCATGGTTAAAACTAAGGAACACAGCGAATACGTCAGGAAGCTTGTTGTAGCATGCCATACCAATGGGGAGGGCTATGATAAGATTTCAAAGAAGCTAAACCTTCCCAAATCCACTGTTAGAGCCATAATAAACAAGTTCAAATCGCAAGGCCACGTTATGAGTTTAGAGGGTAGAGGGAGAAAAAGGATTCTTTCCCCAAGAGATGAACGGAAAATTGTTCGACAAGTAAAACAAAACCCAAGGATCTCTGTTGGGGAGATTGTTGATGAACAGAGCACCTCTGGAGTGAATGTATCTCGACATACAGTTGGTAGAGTTTTGAAGAGAGCTGGTTTAAAAGCATGTCGTCCGAGAAAGACTCCCTTATTGAAGCCTATGCACCTGAAAGCAAGGCTAGCCTTTGCAAAACGTCATATTGATAAATATGTTGCATTCTGGAAACGTGTTCTATGGACTGACGAAACGAAAATAGAGTTATTTGGCCATAATGAAGTGTCTTATATTTACAGAAAATCTGGCGAAGCTTTCCAGCCTAAGAACACCATACCCACAGTGAAGCACGGTGGAGGCAGTTTGATGTTTTGGGGATCCTTTGCTGCCTCTGGACCAGGGCGACTTGTTAAGGTCACAGGTAGCATAAAAAAAGGAAGATTATGTTAAAATATTGGATGAAAACCTGAAAGACTCTGCTAAAGAGCTCTCACTTGGTCGTCGTTGGTGGTTCATGCAAGATAATGACCCAAAGCATTCGGCTAAACTGACTAAGAAATGGCTTGAGGACAATCATATTAATGTTTTGGAGTGGCCATCACAAAGCCCAGACCTTAATCCAATTGAAAATTTATGGAGAACATTAAAATTGAGGGTAATGCAAAGGAAGCCTAAGAATCTTATTCAATTGGAGGATTATTGTCAGGAAGAGTGGGCTAAAATTACTACTGAAGAGTGCAACAACTTGGTTGTAAACTATGAAAAGCGACTGAGGAAGGTAATCAAGGCCAAAGGCTATACAATTGATTATTAAATAAATCGTGCCAATAATTTTGAACAAGGGTTTTTTTGCAATTATGTTTGTTGTTCCTTTGTTATTTATTTTTTCTAAAATCCGATTGCTGCATCGGAAAGGCCAGTTAAAAATACATAATATACTTTGTTATTTTCTTTAATTTAATCCCTTTTTTAGAATTTATTAGACAAAATTTAACTTTTATTTTACCGTGCCAATAAATATGATCATCACTGTATATCTATCTCTCTCTCTCTCTCTCTCTCTCTCTCTCTCTCTCTCTCTATATATATATATATATATATATATATATATAAAGCTGAATGTGTGTGTATGTGTGTGTGTGTGTGTGTGTGTGTGTGTGTGTGGTCACGAAAAGCTTCCTATATGGTTGACAATTAAAAAAACTGATTACATATAATGATAGAAGATGTATCGAGGCACAGGAATGGGTATGTTTGATCTGGCAGAACGGTGGTTCATTAAAATTGTGGGGTCTGAATTCGCGCCTTGTACACAAAGTATGGGAATAAAAAATTTTAAAAATACGTTTACAAGTGTTTTTGATGTAGATGTACATAAGAATACTTGGATAAGTATGTTTTTACTTAAATAGGGATGGTATAATAAAATTGTGGGGTCTGCGTTCGCGCCTGGCCTCTATGGAATGGAAATAGGCACAAACTTTAATAAAGACTTTTCAGATCTATCTGCGTAAGTATAATTTGATAATTATGTTTCAGTTTGAAGAAATATGGTATAATAAAATTATGGGATGTTCGTTCGCACCTGACCTCCATAGAATGGAAATATGTCACAAAGTTTAACAAGTTTTTTTTTTAATATAGATCCACAGAATATTATGATAAGTGTTTCAGTGTGAACAGGTATGGTATAATAAATTATGGGGTTTATCTATTTTATTTTTACTTTCATCATATTTTTCTTTGGTTTTGATACCCCCAAATTCGAAGCTATCTTTTACAACCCTTCCTTTTCATAACCTATAATACTTTCATAAATCAGAGTCCATTTTCTGTAGGCTGTTTTTGGACCCAGTGAACGACGGGTACTTTTGCTAGCATATATATATATATATATATATATATATATATATATATATATATATATATATATATAAACATTTTTCGGGGTTACAGAATTTAATAATGACTAAATACAGACCTATCAACATGATGATTTTAAAAATAAAAAATGAAAATAAAGGTTAGCTACTCAGGTTTCGTTACTCGCTTAACAGAGCTAAATCGAGGAAAATACGATTAAAAAAAGTCATGAATATGGCGGGGGAGAAAAATATGCGATAAATAAACAGGAGAAAATGCATAGAGACCAAATTAAGTCCTAAAAGATTTTCTTTTTGTTTGCAAAGAGAAGGTCTCAAAGACTTAATAAAAATAGTCTCTAGAATTTTTAAATGAAAGGGCGAGTGCGACTTACTCAAGATCGTAAACATATCAGCACTGAAATTCGTGGCACACGCATGGTGATTTACAAGGTGATCGCAAATCGGAGGAAGATACGTATTAGTCAGAACATTCGCAAATCGGTCACTGATATTATCTAGCCAAGGTAGACATAGGTAAACAGGACATCTATTAACTATAATTTCTTTAGGTTTATAAAAATTGGAATCTTTCTTAATAATAGTAATTTCAAGAATATCTAAGGGGTAACCATTGTTACAAAGGGTCTTAGTAATAAATTTAAGCTTGAAATCCAGATTAACTTTAAAACAAATCGTCAAGGCCCTCTTTGCCCTATGTCTTAATAAATTGTATTTTTGGTTTGTAGGACAAAACGATCCCCAACGCGTATAGAGACCGGTAAAGATTGGTTTACTATAAACAGAAGTAAGAAAACACGAGGATATCTTGGATACAAGAGCATCCAAAAACGGAAGAGTAGAATTCTTTTCCTGGTCTTACTGTAATCTTAAGGGCTGGATGAACGCTATTGAAGGATACAAAAAAGCAAATTGGTTGTCAAATAAGCAAAACATGTCATCAACGTAACGAAAGTAAATTCTGGTTTATGCACACCAGGTTCATGAAAACCCACAACGATATTAGCCAACGCTAGTCTCAATGGGGAACCCATGGCTACACCATCTATCTGTCTGTATATAATATCATTAAAGCTGAATTTAACCGACATGGTTGCGAATTTCATCAATTCTACAAAAATATTTTCTGAAATTGGGGGAGTTTGAAGTTTATTCCGATATAAGGCGTCAGCGTTAATATTAATAGTTTCTAACAATGGGATGCAAGTAAAATTACTAGAAATATCAAAAGAACACATAAATTTGTCTGAATGAGTATAATTTTGCATAAAGTTAGCAAAGTTAAAAGAGTCCTTAATGCAAAATAAAGTATAACCTTCCAAAACGCGTTCTAAAATACTTGTCAACCATTTAGCTAACTTATGTTGAGAGGACCCTACCATAGACAATATGGGTCTCAACGGTACCCCATTTTATAGGTCTTAGGCAAACCATACAAACGGGGGCAAATAGAACCGGTGTGTCGAATTAAATTAGAAATGAAAGTGGGAAGAACATCACTTTTGACCCATTTGACAAGTTTTTTTCTTCGTTATTTCAGTAACCTACCATTTTCATTTTTACAGCTAATATTCTCAAGGTCTTCATTCGAGCACGGACCTCTTTTTTCCCACATGCACTGTAATATTTTCATAAACATAATATTTACAGGGAATATGTTAAAATTAAAAACCTTGAAGAAAACTCAGCAAACATCTCCTTGTCTCTTTTTGACTCTTTTTGTCTTTCTTTATGAAAGAGTTCTATTCTTCTTAAAATACAATAAAAGATTATTTCTACAGCAATCACAGATCAAACGCAGAGAAAAGAAGCGATAGCGTCAGATCAGCACACATAAACACCCGTATGTGTGTATAAAGACTTTTATCTTTTATAAAAATGTTACAACTATACGCCCTCTGATTATAGCATCTTTCTCTCAGTGTCCAAAGTGGTTCTTGAAATGGCGCTTTTCAAAGTTTGTGTCTTAATCTTGACATGCGTCGCTCTCCTCCGACTGACTTCTTAACCAAGGGGCGATAAACTATATATTTTCTATAATTAGTCTAAATATTAATCTCGTTGTCTGACTTTATAATAAATAATTTGTAGTAGGAGTTCCGTTACTTTTCAGACGTACCCAGTGTGTATTTGATAAAAGGAAACCTTGTTTCATATTATGTGACCCAAATAGATCAGTGTGTAAAGAATACAAATTGGTTATTTTTGTTCTAGAATTTACAACCGAACACGATGTGTACAGACAAGTGTACACAAGAAACTGTTCCCGCTGCGAGCGAATCGTGATATGAATTTCGTATTTCGGCATTTCAGCGAAGGAATAAGCATGTTCTTATTTATTTCGATGGGAAGAAAAAAGGGATTACAGAAAGTAAACGTAGTATGATTTGATACGCAAGCAAAACATAAATAATAGTTGATCATCACAAATTAAATGTCGCATTTTGAAATCAACAGGTTACAACTGTGCACATAGATGTAAAGAATAGTGCAAATTGTGATATATATATATATATATATATATATATATATATATATATATATATATATATATATATATATATATCGTGTAGAGCATTTATATGAATAAAATTATATAAACAGTATGAGGAGTCTACGCTTTCTTTTCTAAAATTTCAATGAAGAAGCAAGAAGTAATTTAAAGAGGCGCTGGCTTTGCCTTTTGACTACGAAGTTCATTTGGAGTACCGGGGATACATGAAGTCGATCCCCGTGAACTCCTCATAATGTTTATATAATTTTATTCATATATATATATATATATATATATATATATATATATATATATATATATATATACATGTGTGTGTGTGTGTGTGTGTGTGTGTGTGTGTGTGTACTAGAAGTCCGCTAGTATAAACACATGTTTAAGTTCATTTAAAAGGAAAAAGCTAACTAAATTACTGATATCTGTCTTCGTCCAGAGTTGTTTTCAAAAGTTAGGAGAGAATTCCTAGTCGGTAAGGCCAGAATTACTTTTTGCTATGATGAAAGCTTTATTCAGTATTATTAGAGAAGTAGATTGATAGTAGTTATCTACATCGAATGTAAAAAAAAATTAATTGTGATTTATGTTTAAGTTAAGAAAATCAATTGATTACGTTATATGATGATCGCCATTTCTAAAATAGGGATAATTCTATCTCAAATCTGTTTGCTAATTTTACATATGTCTCATGTAGAATGGCAAAATGGAACGGTTATCAAGAACATTTTCTTTGTACCCTTTACAAGTAAATCTTGAAATAGAGATTAAAATTTAACTATGATTACTTATTTCTAATAAACTTCAAATAAACTTCCAGCTTCATTATTCATTTGAAAGATAGAGTCAAGATGAGCAATTTTATAAGTTTTTTTATATGTAAATTAGAGACTATAAGTATGATGATCTAATTTTGTAGTAAGTTTTTGTACAAAATTCTCCAAATTTTACTTTTTTAATGGAATTTATTATTTTTTTGTATACTTGACTTCGAGAATTTCATTTTTTATTCTTGAATTTTATTCTTTTAACTAAATTTTTAAAATCATTTTCAAAATCATCATTCTGGTTAGGAACACAACTAAACAATCATAGGAGGCAACTAATCTTTCAATTTTTTTTATCTTCCTATACGAGTTAACGGAAAGACTAGAGAGAAGAGGATTAGTTGATAGGTGTATGCTTTCCATCTAACATTAATCATGAACTTATTTAAAGATAGGACATTGTTATATAGAAATTATTAGAATAGGTAGCTATATTTTAGAGGAAAATGGGATGAACTCCTTATTGAGTATATCGAGAGAAGTCTTAAAAGCTCAACTCTAGAGGGACCTTAGTAATACAATCAAGTTATTAAAAAGAAAATCTTAACAAAGTAAGACTCATCAAAATTAGAAAAGCTCAACAATGGATATGAGCATAGTGCGGAAACGATTCATAGTTTAATTAATCTGATTGTTGATTATGATCACCGTGAAACTCACGTAATGCTCGAATTGAACTGTGACTTTAAAAATAAATTTGCCCAATTTGCAAACGCTGCTTGAGTGTCAGTCTCTTCATAATGAATTGCCGAGCTAAATTAAACTAAAAAGAACCGATAGTTACCTAATCTGCAATTAAAAGAAAATCGAATTATCAAATTAAAGTTAGTAACCTTTATGTACACCCTATATCCCTATATATATATATATATATATATACATATATATATATATATATATATATATATATATATATATATATATATATATATATATATATATATATATCCAGGGTGTCCAAAAAGTCACTGACAGGTTTTGAACTTAAATAGATTATTGATTTTGATGATACCTTTCTGTAATTTTTAACACAATCTGAGACGGGAAAAAGAATGATGTAGAGAAAACATTTAATTGAGGTTGAAAAAAAATTGGGATAGAGTCAACCGACTGGGTTTCGCCATCACCTTTCAAAGTCGAAATCGAGAATGTTTTTTTTTTGTATAAGGAAACGAATTCAAACGGGGAAACGACTATAATAAATCTATCGTTATGATAATTATACAATGGAGAAAAACGCCTTAGACACTACGGCGTTTCCTCTCCATGACGATAGATTTATTTTAGTCGTTCCCCCATTCCTCTTTTCTTTCCGATAGTTTAATTTTATTTTAGTCGTTCTCCCGTTTGAATCCGTTTTATAAAAACAATATATATATATATATATATATATATATATATATATATATATATATATATATATATATATATATATATACAGGTGGCAAAAAGAAAGTCCGCACTTGTATTTTCTTTCAAAAACTGCATTAAATCTAAATTTAATGTAACTGTTAAAACAAATTATACCTCATTTGATTCGCCATTTATTTCTCTATCATTGTTCATATTTGACTTTTAATTGAAATATTCTAGTGTTCACGTCAAAATAACTTCAAATCGAGGAGGAAAAAAGAAAGTCCGTACAAAGTTATTTAAATGTAACTTTAGGACATTAATGAAACACAAATACAACAGGAACACAATGGACTAGTTAATATTTAGTAGCATAACCCTTCTGCAATTTGACAGCCTGAAATCTTTTGGAATTCCTTGAATTAGACTGTAGCAATACTCCTAGGAAAGATCATCCCACTTACGAACTTGTTCCTTTTAAGCATAATTTCTGTTATCATTGTATATATCATAATTCTCTAATAAGTATGTTTCAGAGTTTCTTCCTCTGATAACATGTTATTTTAATTATAATTAAATAAATGTATATTTAAGTTAAAACTAATTCTAATTTTAATTCAAGTTAATAAGATTTATAAATATTGTTTAGACCTAAAAATTATAGACTCAGGATTTTTGGCTTCCTGAGACGAAATGCACCTACATTGACGTTCCTTTTTGTTTTTCTATTCTCTTTTGTAAAACTTAATTATGTTCTACAAAACCAAAAACAAAAACAGCCCCCCCCCTTTTCCCTCCACTTCCTCCCTTCGCCCTGTCGGTGGGGCTTTAGAATACACCAGCTACCCCTCTGCAGAGAGTAAAAGTCCCTCAATGGGGCCACCAGTTTGCCATGGGTGGCGTCCAGTGACACCTTGGAACGGAATCCTGGTGGTTGAGGGTTGCAGAGGATAGAAATGGTTTCCTCCCCTTCCCTTTGGCCCTTATCTTGGCTAGACGAGCGGTCGGAGAGGCCCGCTCCGATCAATCGGCTGGTCACTCCTAGCTTTAAATCAAACACAACAAGAAAACACGCTAATGTATGTTTAAGTTAAAACTAATTCTAATTTTAATTCAAGTTAATAAGATTTATAAATATTGTTTAGACCTAAAAATTATAGACCATATCCAACCCAGCTTTTCCTTTTACTTTAAACCCCCTCTCCTATGTACTGTAATTACATCCTATTTTTATTTATTTATCTATTTTATTTATTTATTTAATTTTTTTCATTAAATTTAACTAATAATTCCAAAATGAATTCATAGACGTTAATTAAATGAGTATATATTTAAAAAAAATATAGAGTTTTATTATAATTACAACATTTATTTTTCACATTCATTCTAACAATCAGGCATTTGGCTTATACATTTGAAACCACTTATCAGTCAATTGTTAATCACTTGTTGCATCATATATATTTTATTTTTAGATCAATATTTGAAGTTTGACTACTATAAATACATTTTTTGATATTATGATTATTACCATATATATATATATATATATATATATATATATATATATATATATATATATACATATATATATATATATATATATATATATTCAGGTTTGAGATTTTCAAAACTCGGGACTAATGAAAACAACGAGGTTATTAAATAGTGCTCAATAAAAAGAGCAAAATATTTTTTTATTATTATTTGAGAGTAAATATGGTCGCTACTTTTTTTTTCTTTTTGGCGTCGAGAGATTCTAGGTCGTCTGAGGAAGTGTCTTTGACTGAAACAGATGGCTATTTGTAGTGACCATATGTAACTGTTTACTCTCAAATAATGATAATAATATTAATAATAATAATAATAATAATAATAATAATAATAATAATAATAATACATATATATATATTTCCTTCTAATCCATAATTACCTTACTTAACAAGCTCAACTTTATCCTGTATAAACATTACTATTAAACAAAGTAATAATATCATAAATTAATAATATCATGATCCATTTCTATTCCCTATACTAATTTTATATTTCATTCTCCTTCCACTCCTAATCTGTGTTAAATACAGAAGTAATCAACCATCTCAACAAAAATAACCTTCTTAGTGACACTCAATATGGTTTCCATTCTGCTAGATCTACAGCAGATGTGCTTACAATTATATCTCATAGGATTAGCATATCTCTCGACGGAGGCAACCTTTCTAGGGCAATTGCTCTTGACATATCTAAAGCCTTTGATAGGGTATGGCATAAAGGTTTACTTCACGAGATCTCTTGCTATGGTATTGCTGGAAATGTCTTCTCAATTATTAAATCATTTCTTTCTGATAGGTTCATAAGAGTAGTAGTTGAGGGGCAAAAATCTGAAGCTCACAGTATTAATGCCGGTGTCCCTCAGGGGTCACTCCTGGGCCCAACTCTTTTCCTGATCTACATTAATGATCTTCCAAATCACATCCTTACATCATTTGTAGACATCTATGCTGACGACACTACCATTTATGGTAGCACATCTAAGACAGTAAACGACCAAGTTCTCTCCAATTCTCTCTCCTCTGATCTTGAGCACGTAGTACAATGGCGTAAAGAATGGCTGGTTACTTTTAATGCATCTAAAACCAAGCTTCTCTCTTTACATCATCAACATTCTGATCCACATCTGGCATCAATTGAAATGAATGGCTCTCGTCTTCAGGAGGCCTCAAGTTTTGACAAACTTCTTGGCTTGACCATTACTCCTGATCTTAAATGGAACACGTACATCAAATCTGTTGCCAAGGCCGCTGGAAAAATGGTGGGATCTTTCTATCGATCCAGTAGATATCCCATTGCTGATGCTATTCTCTATCTATATAAGAGCCAGGTACGTCCAAGGATGGAATACTGTTGCTACATCTGGGCAGGAGCTGCTAGAAAGGACTTGTCCTGCCTTGATAGAGTTCAAAATAGACTTCGTAGCCTCGTAGGAGATGTCCTTTTTTCTTCCTTGCAACCTTTATCTCACAGAAGAGATGTTGCGAGTTTGTCTCTGATGTATCGTTATTTTCATGGAAAGTGTTCGACTGAGCTTCAATCTATGGTCCCCCCTCGCCAAACTTTCACAAGAAACACTCGTCTAGCTGTAAACACTATCAATAATTCCCCTCACTCTTTATATGTGCCTAAACCTAAACGTAGATTCCATGAACAAAGCTTCTTTCTTAGAACTGCACGCCTGTGGAATTGTCTTCCGTTTTCCTGCTTTCTGGCTGACTACAATATGGTTGTCTTCAAGTCTAACGTAAATAAGTTCTTGATGAGCCATTCCATATAAGTTATCAACTTTACCAAATTTTGATTACTAATGATTACTATAATGTCCAATTTCTACTGTACACTCTTTAACCCTTATCCTTGAGTGGCCTCTTCGCCTTGATAATGTGGTGATGCCTATGTAAAAAAAAAAAACAGAAAAAACTCCTAATTGTATTATATAGATGTACGCTCTTTTTTCCCTTCCTCCGTTTTTATAACTCCACATTAAAATAATTTATTATGTGTAATATATTAACATACTTACCTTCATTGTTAATTATTAAATATTAATTCAGACATATTTTGCCATCCTATATGCTATCATTATTTAAATTCATTATGCCTATATAACAAGTTTATAAAGTGTTATTTATTTTGTTTATTTTCATTAGTTAATTATATTTATATAAAATATCTATGTTCATATGGAAATACTGAACAATTATGCTATTAAGGTAGTTACATATACATATATACAAACATATATATGTGTATATATATATCAATATATATATATATATGCATATATATGTATATTTTTAATCTATTTTTCGAATCATCTTTTATTTAAGTCCATTGGTTACTTATTACATCTAATAAAACCACATATAAATTATTATTATAGAATTTAATACTATTTATCCTAACAACATATGTTGAAATCATACTAAATAGTACAACATAAACCTTCATATCCTTTCCTTTTTATTTACTGATTACATTATCCTTTAAATAATTATTATATTTAATTTAGATTTAATTGTTTACCTAACCTTTATTATTACTTTAAATTTATTATTTTCATTTTTATTCTGAACTTTATTTATTTACATTTTAGTCACAATAAATCAAAATTAACTTTATTTACTAAGTACATTAATTCAATTTCAATTTAAAATTTTACTAATCGGGTTTTAATCGCGATAATGCATATTTTGATTTATGTAAACAATTCTGAATTATTTCTTGACGTTTGTTTAGAAGGTTTTCTTTAGATATTATTATATGATACGATTCAGGATTGCAAAGGTTATATCAACCCGACTTGTTTGGTGAGTATTTACTGGCACTGCCCAATATCGACCATTTCAATTTGTACTCAATTTTGTTTTTCCTTAATTCCTTAATCCAATTTCCTAATGATGTTGTTTTCTTCTTATTGTTGATATATTGTGTTTTGAAGGATGCTATATGATTATTTAATCTGTCTTTCTACAACCCAATGTATGTTATACTTCTGTTATTATATGTTACATCACATCTATATACTACATTAAAAATGAGACGTTTACCTTCTAATGGACATTCGTGCCACAATTGCAAAGTGAATTCAATTCAATTTTTTGATTATTTAATAATCCTCCTACATTTGTCTCTTTGTTTATTTTTGCATTGTTAGAACTTATGATAGTTTAACTAAATTAGTCGACGTCGACAAAAATAATTTAACATTATCCAGGTTTATAATTTTACCTAGACTATTCCAGTAGGGAAAATTTTATCGATAATTTGAAAAAAATTCTTTTGGTAAATTATTTTTTATGTGTGTAAGGAGGATTGAACTAAACACAATTTCTTTTTAATGGTATTAGTGTTTTTAATTTTATCACTTACTGATATTGTCTATAACATTATTTTTATTACCATTAATATTTGTACTACTATTTTTATAATTGGATTTACCCAATGCCATATGAAATAACATGTGACGGTTTAGGTTTTGATATTTCCCTTCCTCTGATCCTTTATTTACATTGTTAATATATTTTATTTCGCCTTTACATCCAGATCTGGCTAGTTCTTTGTTGTAATATTCTTTCTTGTTATTAAAAATATCCTCATTTTGGGATAATTTGGAAATTCATTTTGATATACTATGTATACACAACTTAGAATTAATAAATTTACTAATGATTAAATAGAAGATTTTGGCAGAAGATTCATAAATTAATTAAATTGTTAGTACGAATAGTTCGGATTAATGACTTTGTTTGATAAAAAATTCAATATGGCGTAATGGAAAAATATAAAGGTAACTGCAGCTTCTATTCCAATTTTTTGGATTTTTACCATGTCAAGTCACATTTCAATTCCTTTTGACGGATGGATTATTGCTATTTCTTCTGAGGAGTTAAGGGCATAATATATCCACTGATTGATATAATAGTTAAGTGATTGATTTTGCGCTACGAAACAGATAATGTCAAGAATTGTATAAGTTAACTGAATTAAAGGAATAAATTATAAGATGGCCAACATAATGAATTTTGGAATATAACTTTTTGTCATTTATTCTATATATTGCTCTGTAATCACATTGAGCTTCTTATATAAGGATTGATATATAATAAGAAAATATATTTCTACAGAAATATATATATATATATATATATATATATATATATATATATATATATATATGAGAAAGAGAGAGAGACAGACAGACAGAGAAACAGGTACATTATTTAATAATATGAATATAAAACAATGTATTTATAATGATTATAATTTTCTAAATACAATTATATAATTATACCTACAAACATCAATGGTTCACACTTACGCAATCATCATTGTAAGAAGTAGCAATTATTACCAGTCGGGAGATTCGAACGTTTGTTCAGTAGACTAGCATTTTATCTCTAGGCTACCATTAACTAACACAGAAATCGAGTGAAAGTAAGTGCCTAAAAATACCAAGTTAGCGTACATAAAAAATAAACAATCACAGACTATTCAACAACAGGATATGGGAATAATATATATAAACACAAACACGCACACACATATATTATTTGAATGTGAGATATGTAATTATTTACGCAATCAAACAGCGCCACAGTTCAAACAAACCATAAGAATTGCGGACTAGAATTATCTGACTCGAGTTTCGCCCTTCTTTTGTATTCATCAATAAAATTACATGCAAGTACCCTACCGCTTGAGGCAAGTACCCTGCCACTTGAGGCAAGTACCCTGCCGCTTGAGGCAAGTACCCTGCCGCTTGAGGCAACTACCTTGCCGCTTGAGGCAAGTACCCTGCCGCTTGAGGCAAGTACCCTGCCGCTTGAGGCAAGTACCCTGCCACTTGAGGCAAGTACCCTGCCGCTTGAGGCAAGTACCCTTCCGCTTAAGGCAAGTACCCTGCCGCTTGAGGCAAGTACCCTGCCGCTTGAGGCAAGTACCCTGCCGCTCGAATCTTTAAGTTATCAGCTTGGCAAGAAAGTTCTTGCGGGTTTTAACTTTTAAATTCAAATGAGAGGTCTGGAAAGTATGACAGATGAGGCAGAGTTTCGTAACCCAATTCGGTCAACTTCTGCAGGGTCGATTTAGCAACGCGCGATCGAGCATTGTAGTGGAGGAAACTTGGGTGTTTTCTGCGAGTTGTCGAAGTTTTTGACGCATTTCATGCATTTGTTGATAGTACCTCTTCGCCGTAATGGTTTCGTCTGGATTCAAAAAACTGTAAAAGATGAGACCAGTCACAGACCACCAAACAGTAAATGAACCTCTGGCTTCAGGAAGTGTCGTGGAGCTTTGTCGGCGTCTAACCACTGAGCTGAGCGCCGACGGTTTTCATAAGAACACACTTTTTATCGCAAGTCACAACCTGCTTAAGAAATGGCTCATTTTTGTTGTGTAAAAGAAGGGAAGATGACACTTCATAACAGCGTTTTTCTTTTCGGTTGTTCAATTCGTGAGACATATATTGATAAACTTATTTTTTCTTTCCAATCTCTATCAAGTGGTTGGAATTCGCTGTATACGTTACGACTAATTCAGAAGTAAGTTATCGAACAGTTGTGCGTGGATTAGCTTCAACTAAGGCTCTTAATTGATCTTTGTCAACATTCGATGACCGACCACTACACTAACCGTCTTCAAGACTCGTCCCCACCACGAAGTTTCTTATGCTGTGTATTCAGTAGTAGTTCCTGAGCCAAACGCTTCGTTGATATCGCGAACTGTTTAAACAGCGTTTTGGCCTAGCTTGAATTGAAATAAGAAAATTGTGCGAATTTGCTTTTTTCCATCTTGTATTCAACATTCTGAAAAGAAGACATAATTGCTTTAAAGTGATTGCAATTCAAACGATTAGGATAGAGTTCAAAACGCTTTTTCAAATGATAAATAAAGTAAAGGTATTATCACGTAAACTTATTTGAAAATACATCGTTTGAAATCAAAATTAAAAAAATCGCAAAAATTTTCTTCTCAACCTAATTGTTATTACCCTCGCCAAATCAAGCAAGCTTCTCAACAAGAATTGTGATTTCAACAATAAAGGACACACGCTGATGTCTTCCAAGTAGGACTTTACTCTCACTGGGTCGATGTCACCCAATAAGCCAATCGATATTCGATTTTTTTAATGTGTGATATATAATTACTTCCAATTAAACAACGTCGCAGCTCACATAAACCATGAAAGTCGCAGACCAGAAGTCCTAGATTCGACTTTTACCGTCATTTGAGATATCCCGCTTAAGTTCTGAGTGGGTTACATCCTTTAAAAAAAGATAAGTGAGTTCACAAAGCCAGTATAATAAAAAAAAAATAAAAGGCCAAAATTATAGATTAGTTTTTTTTCTTCTAGACACCCCCACACACAAACACACACAAATACACACACATTTACATCGCCGTTTCTTATCAAATAGTGTTTAATAATATTTATTTTAAGGGGATGAGACTGAAAAAATGATTAAAAAAACGTGCAGGGATTGAATTCACGGCAGATATATCCTGTTTAATACTCATCTCACATGGTTTTTATCCGTCCCCCCACCAATCAATCACAATCTCAGTCACCACAATCAGACGAGATTATCAGTGTTTTATGCTGTTAAAAAAGCAATAAATATGAATAATGTTTCGTTCATAATATTTCAACAATCCATCGGCATTTTATGGTCTAAACAGAAATAACTCCAAATAATTCCAGATCATCAGAGAAATATTAAAGACTGAAGGATCGATTGCCAAGGAGAAATCACACACACACACACACACACACACACACACACACACACACACACACACACACACACACACACACACACACACACACACACACACACACACAATAACATATTTTATATATCAAATATCAAATAACGCCACTGTGATAACCACTGGGAAAGAATATCTAACCCTAGTGTAATTAGTTGCCGTAACCAGGATAAGCCGCAACAGAACGATTCATTCTTCGCCTGCCTGGAGTGGTATATCCCAACTAGTAAATGAACCATAAAGACATAAATAAGGAATAAAAACATAAACGAGCATGAAGGGAGGAAGGGCATGATAGATAATATTTATTAGTCGAATATGATGAATGCCAATTTCCTTCAGCCGACAAACCTGTGGATGGAAATAAAAGAAATCTGATATTGTCCAAACAATACGAACGACCTACGCAATCGCTGATATTTTGATTAATGTTTCATAAAAACCAGCATATTCCTAGCTAGATGCGAGCTAAGAGAATAATAACGAAGGCATGGATATGGGAAAATCTCTAAAATATTATAAAACACATTTCTGACACACACACACACACACACACACACACACACACACACACACACATATATATATAACTACTTCATTTACTCACATAAATTTAATATACGAAAGTATAGATTTATGCGTAAACTTTAAGTATTTACTTCAAAAGTGCTCAATACGTAGGTAGAGCTAGTTAGTAATTTATAAAATATATATGGCGATTCAGCTACACTGAATATTCTGCGTTTCATCCACTATAGGATTCGTCAGGCTTATGCGCGAATTCTGTGGTTGCTTCTTGTTTTTATATATGTTGAGGATTTCTAGTTAGCCAATCAGCTTTCTAGTATCCACCGCGCCCCTTCCTATCAGCCAATGGGCATGCATTTTATCGAACAAAGGTTCTGTTTTAGAACTAGGTTAGTGGTTTAAGGTAGATCTTTTCCTTCCTTTATATATATATATATATATATATATATATATATATATATATATATATATATATATATAAATATACCTATGTGTACACACATACGTGCACACATATACATATACATATATGTGTGATCGTTTATGTATATTCATGTTTGTTTAATTTATTTATTTGTTTGTTTTCTATTGTTATTGTTAGTTTTAAAGCTATTTTGTATCGCTATCCTAGAGTAAGTTTTATTTTGTGAACACAGTTGTTTGCTATTTCTCGTCTACAGTTTAATAGATTTTGAGGTTCTTTAAAGTACAGGATAGCAAATTTTTCATGGACGCATAATTTACATGGGTCGTCTAAATGTCTGCACGTGGTAGCTTATCTCATTATTTTCCATTCGACTACCGGCGAATGTCCGCTTTCTTTGAGTTCCCAGTATTTATTCGCTAGTGTTGTTTTTATACGGTGTTTTTTATTTTTGAATGTACTTTTGTGGTCGTAGTATCGGGTTTTGAAATCTAAGGAAGTCATGCCTATGTAATATTTCTTGTTATTCGGGTTTTCTTTCGCAAATATTGTTGCTTGATACACTACACTTTTTGTTAGACATTTATTTTGGACTGGTCAAAGTGTGCGGTGTCTACAATTGCATTTATCTTGTTCGTTATTAGTATTTTTATTTATGGTATGGTTGTTCTTGTCCGGGGTTGGTTTGTTATTATTATTATTATTATTATTATTATTATTATTATTATTATTATTATTATTATTATTATTTCTGCTAGTGTTGATTTTATTTCTGTCATGGTGTCTACTTTTTATTGTTTATTTTGTTGTTGTTTACATTGTTTTCATTTAGTATTTTGTTATTATGTGCTTTAATTATCATCTCTAAATTTTCGCAACAACTGTAAGATAACTTCAAGGTATTTTTATTGAAGATTTTGTGTGAGGGGTTGGTTGCGGGAAAGTGTTTTTCAATAAGATCCAGAAATTTCTTGCCAAGTTTTGTTTTTAACATTTGATTGTATGGGGCCGTATACCAAATTATAGTTCTTTTTCTTCTATTTTTAATTTTATTGTAGTTGTTGGTGTTTTGTTGCTTATATTTGATATCGATATTTTTGTATCCACTATTTTTTAGGGCTGTTTCGTAGATATTGGTTGACCTGTTAAATGCATTTTCATCGCTTGAGTTATTACTGAGTCTACTTACGATCGAGTTAGGAATGTGTTTTCTAATTGATGGTGGGTGGTTGGACTTAGGGTTTACGTAAATTGGAGTAGCGTTATCTTTTAAGTATGGTTCATATGTGTTTTTATCTAAGTTTAACGTGACGTCCAGGAAGTTTGTTATTTTTATGTTAGCTGATACGTCCGCTTTTAGGCCTAATTTTTTCATTTCCTTGTGTATGATTTTCTTAAAGTTTTCTCCCTTGACTTTGTTGGAGTTTTTTTTATTATAGCTAGTCCGTCATCTCTATATAGGCCGATATCCGTAGTATCGAATATGCTCGTGAGATTATATAGAATGAATAATCCCACAAGATCTGATGCTTCTGCAGAGTCTCTGGCACCCATTGCCAAATCGAACGAATTTTTCATTTTAGTTTTTATCCATTGGTTATTGTTATTTATTAGAACTGGTTTTCTATATTTTTTAATGATGTTGATTTCTTCTGAGGATATATCAGTGTATGCCTCGGCAAATTCTAGGGCAATGTTAAAAAGTTCTTCGGATATCGAGGGATAAAAGTTTATGATGTCAAACTGTATGAACGTATATTTATCTTTGTTTTCTATATTTTTAAACCAGGTGATTGCTTCGGTAGTATTTGCCCACTGGTTTAGTTCTAGGTCCTGTTTGATTTGTTTGTTTACTCTAGAAAGTATAGTTTTGCTAATTCTACCTATTTCTGGTTTAGTTGGGTTTATCAGGCGAGTGCTGGGATTATTATTAAAGTCCCATTTGTGGTCTTTAAGCAGAATGTATGACTCTCTAGGTTTCAATTTGCCAACTTTATCGCAACCACAGAATTCTCGCATAAGCCTGACGAATCCTATAGTGGATGAAACGCAGAATATTCAGTGTAGCTTAATCGCCATATATATTTTATAAATTACTATATATATATATATACATATACATATATATATATATATATATATATATATATATATATATATATATATATAAAAGAAACTTTGTGCGTGTGTGTGGGCGTGGGGCGTGCATGAGTTAGTTTCTTATGGACTCTGAAACGGCTGAGCCTATTTTTATGAAATTTAACATAAATATATTATATGTACCTGGGAATGTTCTTGTATAGAAATGCTTCTGATAAGTAATGAGAATCATAAGTCGCTAATGGAAAACCCGATTAAAGAAGGAACAGCTGATTTTAAACAAAGTTATAAAGTCTAATATCACAAGTCCATTCGAGAAGTTTTAGCATCGCACAAGCAGGGGGAACTGGTGAATAAAATCAACACCGGGTTGTTTGATATGACAGTTGCGCATTCGAAATTAATGTTTTTGTTTAGAGCACTATTGAACCATGATATTTGACTATTGCATTTTAAACCTTAATTCAAGCCTTTATATTAAATAATTTTATAAAATCGACAGTAGGTTCCCTACAGTGCAATGAAGACTATAATCTATTGTAGACTAATGCATGGGAAATTTCAATTCTTGTCTACGGAAATAGGTTTCCAACTAGAGCAGTTAATCGATCGATTTAATTGAAAAATGGGTAATTTCACCGATAACAATGAGAGTGTGGAACATTCGTTAATCCTCATCTAATCCCGGGCAAAGTTGGGTCTCTCTGCTAGTTAGTCGTTATATTTATAAGGGTGTGTTAACAATATCGGTGATAGAGTATATTCGGATCTAAGTTTGGAGACATAGTGCCAACAATGCTTGTTGCCTTGCAGTTTCTGACCTTGCATTTTGTCAAAACAAGTTCTGAGGAAAACTTTATGAGAGATTTGTACTTGCCGTGCAGTTTTGACTCCATAATCCATTGCAAGTCAAACTTATTGGAAATTGATTATGCTTGCATATTTAAGTCAAACTCATTGGAAATTGATTATGCTTGCATATTTAAGTCAAACTCATTGGAAATTGATTATGCTTGCATATTTAAGTCAAACTCATTGGAAATTGATTATGCTTGCATATTTAAGTCAAACTCATTGGAAATTGATTATGCTTGCATATTTAAGTAAAACTCAAGTTTCAAGAAAAAATACTCGATTAAACCCGGTTCTCCAACTTCCAACGTAGACCCCTACTACCATGTCTCCTTCTCCAACATCAGGGATCTACGTTCTAACCTTCCAGATGTTGAAACCCAATTACAGGAGACTAAACCAGACTTTTTATTTTTAAGTGAAACTGGCATTGGACAGGCTATTTCCCTAGTTTGCAATTACAGGACACTCTAACTTAACTTCTAAATCTGACCCCCAAGATCGCCATGGGCATGGAATATTAAAGATAGCTTTCCATGTGGTAGGGACATCTCCAGGGAAGATCCTAACTTACCCTATATGTGCTTCCGGGTTGCTTTAGCTCACACTACTGCATTTATATTTACTCTCTATCGCCCCCACAACAGTGGAGTTACTATCTTTCAAAGCATATCTGAGAAAATTGACCAAGTCCTATCTGCTTATCCTTCAGCTAATATTCACGTATGTGGAGACTTCAATGTTCACAACGTCGAATGGTTGACCCACTCAAACAAGACCGATGATGAGGGTAGGTTCTGTCATGATTTCTCCATTGCCTATGACCTCACTCAAATTGTTCAGGAACCCACCCGTGTGCCCGACAATGACGGCCAGTATGCGAGCCTACTAGACCTTTTTCTCACAACTTGCCCTGAACTATGTTCAGTTTCTGTTCTGTGGCCTCTTGGATCTTCCGACCACTCTGTTGTATCAATTAAGATAAAAAATGAAATGTAATAAGTCCCCAGACGTACCTCTCCATCGTACAGTATATCGATACACTAAGGCTGACTGGGATAGTTTCCGTACATTTATATCTGATCGACCTCTGCATTCCATGTTTAAAAAGGATGTGTCCTCTATAGTATTAGACCTGACGGAATGGTTAATTGTAGGTATTGACCGTTTCATACCCTCGAAAAAGTTTCAGCAAAAACCTAACAGCCAGCCATGGTTCTCTCCAGAATGTGCTGCTGCCATTGCGCACAGAAATCACTTTTTCCACTGCTTCCAACGTAATAGATGTATGGAAACTAAAGCCGCTTTCAGGACTGCCAGCAACCATTGTAAGAAAGTAATAAAGAACGCAAGAGAGTTGTATGCTCAATCTGTTAAGTCCAAAGTAGCTGAGCAGCGGCTTGGTTCCCACCAGTTTTGACAAATAGCAAACAGAATCCTGAACAGAAGCGTGTGCTCCATCCCAACTATTATCAATGGACCTGAGGTAATCTCGTCAGCATCAGATAAAGCCAAACTCTTTGTCAAGAACTTAGCAGCTAATTCTACCCTTTGCGACCAAGGCCGCCAACCCCCTATATTTCCTCCTGTATCAGAAAACACGCTATGTGATATACGTATATCTGTACGTGATGTTGCCAAGCTAATCAAAAACCTTGATTCCAGTAAAGCAACTGGCCCTGACGGTATTCCAATTATAGTACTCAAAAAACTTCAACCTGAACTAGCGCCCATACTTACAAAACTGTTTAAACGTTGTCTTAAGGAGAATAGTTTCCCATCTCCCTGGAAAATTTCATCAGTATGCCCTGTATTTAAGAATTCAGGTGATCGCTCATCCCCCTCTCAGTACAAGCCAATAAGTCTCATGTGCGTCATGAGTAAGTTGCTAGGATCTGTGTTAAATACAGAAGTAATCAACCATCTCAACAAAAATAACCTTCTTAGTGACACTCAATATGGTTTCCGTTCTGCTAGATCTACAGCAGATGTGCTTACAGTTATATCGCATAGGATTAGCAAATCTTTTGACGATGGCAATCTTTCTAGGGTAATTGCTCTTGTCATATCTAAAGCCTTTGATAGGGTATGGCGTAAAGGTTTACTTTATAAGATCACTAGCTATGGTATAGCTGGAAAAGTCTTCTCAATTATTAAATCATTTCTTTCTGATAGGTTCATAAGAGTAGTAGTTGAGGGGCAAAAATCAGAAGCTCACAGTATTAATGCCGGTGTCCCTCAGGGGTCCATCCTGGGCCCGACTCTTTTCCTGATCTACATTAATGATCTTCCAAATCACATCCTTACATCATTTGTAGACATTTATGCTGACGACACTACCATTTATGGTAGCACATCTAAGACAGTAAACGACCAAGTTCTCTCCAATTCTCTCTCCTCTGATCTTGAGCACGTAGTACAATGGGGAAAGGAGTGGCTGGTTACTTTTAATGCATCTAAAACCAAGCTTCTCTCTTTACATCATCAACATTCTAATCCACATCTGGCATCAATTGAAATGAATGGCTCTCGTCTTCAGGAGGCCTCAAGTTTTGACAAACTTCTTGGCTTGACCATTACTCCTGATCTTAAATGGAACACGTACATCAAATCTGTTGCCAAAGCCGCTGGAAAAATGGTGGGATCTTTCTATCGATCCGGTAAATATCTCACTGCTGATGCTATTCTCTATGAATATAAGAGCCAGGTACGTCCAAGGATGGAATACTGTTGCCACATCTGGGCAGGTGCTGCTAGAAAGGACTTGTCCTGCCTTGATAGAGTTCAAAATAGACTTCGTAACCTCGTAGGAGATGTCCTTTTCTCTTCGCTGCAACCTCTATCTCACAGAAGAGATGTTGCGAGTTTGTCTCTGATGTATCGTTATTTTCATGGAAAGTGTTCGACTGAGCTTCAATCTATGGTCCCCCCTCGTCAAACTTTCACAAGAAACACTCGTCTAGCTGTAACTTTACCAAATTTTCATTACTAATGATTACTATATTGCCCAATTTCTACTGTACACTCTTTAACCCTTATCCTTGAGTGGCCTCTTGGCCTTGATAATGTGGTGATGCCTATGTAAAAAAAATTGATTATGCTTGCATATTTAAGTCAAACTCATTGGAAATTGATTACAGGTTTTCCTTGTCGGCTTTGTAAATGGAAACACATAACAATAACAAATATACATTTCACTGCAATTTCAAATATTTCTCGTATGCGTTGACTTAAAAAAATTTTTTAATTGCATTCATAAAAACGTATTATTTAAAAAATGTAGAAGATTAGTTTTAAATAATAATAATAATAATAATAATAATAATAATAATAATAATAATAATAATAATAATAATAACTTATGGATCACAAACTTGGAATTAGCAATAAGTTCCCTTGACACTGCAAGGACACCGGGTTTTGTAGGGTTATATATCCTATACACGCTCACAAATATCAGGTTGTTGCATAAGCTCCTCCCGTTTCATAAAAAAAATTGTTCTAAAACATATTTTGATGGCAAAGTGTTATATTTCATTAGAAAACACGTATAATGGTTTTTACTCATCTAATTGTTTCTCGTTTTTCAGATCCGTCAAATAGATTGTCAAATAGATTGTCAAATAGATTGTCAATTAGATAAAATATCACATTTTCGACAACTCCTTCTTTTCGCCTTTAATCGAGGTTAAAAAGCGAGTGAAGTGACCAAAGATATTTATACCGTATATGGAGAAAACGCTATATCTGAGAGAACTGTTGGAAATTGGTTTACCAGATTCAAACACGGTAATATTGATCTCAGTGACGCTTCTTGTTTCGGAAGACCAATCAAGATAGACGAAGACCAATCCAAGGTTCTTTTGAAGGAAAATGGCCATCAGACATGTAGGGAACTTGGTGAAAGGATGAATTGTGTGATTTTTCGACAATTTTACGCCACCTTCAGTCGATGGGATTCACATAAAAACTTGGAGCTTGGGTCCCACACGAACATACTTTTGCTGTTAAAATTCTTTGATTTTCTAAAAACAAAACAAAAAAAAAATACGGCGGGAACTTATGCAACAAACAAATATATTTGATAATACAGATATCGGTCTATATATAGAGATGATGGGTTAGCTATAATAATGGATTACGTTTAGAGTGAAAACTGTAGCAAAATTATATATATATATATATATATATATATATATATATATATATATATATATATATATATGAATATGACAGAATAGGCGTAAGAATAGATATTTTACTTTTAACTTAAATAAAAACACATACTGTAGTAATTTTTACTTACCGGAACTCGATGTGGGGGGGGGTGAAGCAATGGAATTCTGTGTAGCAGTCGTTCAAGCAAAAGGTTTGAAAGTGCTTGGTCGACTGATTTTATAATAGTGTTTGTTTTTTGTCCACTCATGTGGATCGGACTTAACATTTGCATAGAATCGACTATTGGGTATAAAAACATCCCCTATCGTCGATATTGTTGGTTGGTCTTTTTGTTTTAGTCCAGCAGCCCGTTTCACAGTTACAAAGACGATCTGTCGTTGTAAGCAACGAGGCAATTCGTCGCAACTCCTGCTGACCAAGAAAAGGCGTGAGGGGATCAGAGTTTCATTGTTTTTTTCTTCTATGTCGAGTTCTGGTTTAACCCGTTGAGTTGCAGAAAGGCCCCTCTCCCCTTTTTAGTCGGTTAAAATAAAATTATATATATATATATATATATATATATATATATATATATATATATATATATATATATATATATATATATATGAATATGACAGAATAGGCGTAAGAATAGATATTTTACTTTTAACTTAAATAAAAACACACACGAGTCAATTTAAAAAGATTACACCAATGCAGTATACGAGACCACAAAGTCCAATCAGCCACCGCCAATCAAACATATTACTAGTACTACTAATACTCATAATAAATTCATCAATGAACATTTATTTCACAAGTATAGCAATATTTACAACATTACCATTAAATATAGTAGGTACAATAATATCGAAATTAAATATGAGCAACATAATACTTAAGATTATTAAGAATTATAATAAAATGAACAAAATAAAAATAACTATGCAAGTTAATAAAAAAAGATAAAGGCTGTAATTATAGAACTTGTACACTTTCTCCAAAATAAATAATTGCTTGATAATAAGACAGAGTTTATCAAGCTACAATATTTATCAAATACAAACCTGCATAATAGAATTTTAACCCATGAAAGCACAATAAGAAAAACATTGGTTTAAAATCGATCGAATAGTTTGCAAATGAATAAATTACTCATCTCAAAAGGATTCTAATCGTACAAATAAAACGATAAATCATTATTAAAAAAGTGATTTTATGTGAGATATATTTTAGAAATAATAAGAAATGATATGCCGCGTTTGATGACTATGACACTTAATCACTTTCGCATATACATGTAGTTCGATAACCGGTGTAAATATATTTTATTTAGTCTAAGTTACATGCTATTCCTGGTCGTATGCGTATTAGTTTCATAGTGCCATATTCAAAGAATTCATACTGTCGTATTCTGTATATATTGTATAATTTGTATGGTTTGACTTCGCTAACTAACGTCGCTCTCAAGTTACTGCCAAATTTACAATGGCGGATATTCAGCGATATTTATGTCGACTGTTAACTGCACATAGAAACTAATCTTGTCATAATAAATAGACAGCTTAATTAACACAGGCATTTCTAGTCGGTGACATGATCCGACCTTTGTTAAATAAAACAATGGCAGATTAGCGAAAGAGCACATATTTGCAGACTGTCATTTAAAACGAGACGATCTCTTTGACACATTGTGCCACCACTATTATGTTCGTCTCTCTCTCTCTCTCTCTCTCTCTCTCTCTCTCTCTCTATCTCTCTCTCCCACTATATATATATATATATATATATATATATATATATATATATATATATATATATATATACATATATAAAGTGCCTTTTTTGTACAGGCATTTAAAATTGTTAAAAATTCAGTATGTTATTGCTATACATGTTATGAGATGACTGATCAATTTTTATGATTTCAGATTCAAATAAACAGCTGGAGTAGGAATTAGAATACACCCTACTAAAGCTTGATTGTCAATCTGGAAGTGAAGACACTTTAGTAAAACGATATGCAAAAAACAAAAAATTGATTTAAACTTAGCAAAATGCCGCAGACACGTATGGAATGCTTCAAACTGCTTCCATCCTGTATGAGTCGAGCATCGATTTTTGAGTGGCATCAGAGATCCAAGAAAGCCAGGGAATCAGTAAGGGATGATGAGAGGTGTGGGAGGAGTAGGGAAGTCAGAACATTGATCGACCAAATAAAAAATTTAATGATAAGAATCGTTGCGTATCTATAGAGACAATAAGTGCACCGTTTGATGTCAGTGAGGGAACTGTAAAGACAGTCTTTTGCGAGGAACTGAAGATGTGCAAGATTTGCGCGAAGTTTGTCCCAAGGATGCTCAAAGAAGATCAAAAAGAAAGACGTTGTCATGACAGTAGGGAGATGATTGAGATGATTAATTCAGATCCCGTAGTTCTTTATGCTCTAGTGACCTGCGATGAAAGCTGGATCTCCTGCTATGACCCAGAGATTAAGAGACAGAGTTCCTAGTGAAAGAATGCTGGTTCACCCAGACCTAAGAAGGCCAGACAGAGCAAATTCACCTAAAAACTTAGAATGGTCATTTTTTTTTTAAACACGGACATGATCTACATGCACCGGGTTTTCACTTGAAAGTCAACAAAGAATACTATGTTGAGGTTTTAAGGAAGTCCAGAAAAAGATACCATGGGAAGAGACCATCACTCTTCAAATCATGTGAGTGGCATGTTCACCAAGACAATTCCACACCGCTACCATTGTCACAGACTATTTGATCAAGATGGGAATCAAAACAGTTCCTCATCCTCATTATAGTCTAGACCTTGCTTCCTGTGACTTTTGGTTATTCCCTAAGCTCAAGGAAACCTTAGCGTTTGTCGCTATGAGACAATTTAGGAGATGAAAGAGGTTGTGACGAGGGCCATTGACACAAGAGAACTTCTACTAGGCCTTCCAGAAGTTGTTGGAACGACACAACAAGTGCGTTGCAAACAGAGGAGATTACTTCGAAGAAAGATCAAATTTCATGTGCGTACTATCAATAAAAGTACCCATACGAAAAAATTCGTGAAACTTATTGAAGGTACTCAAATAAATAGTTATATAGACACACACACGCACACACACACACACACATATATATATATATACGTATACATATAATTACATATATATATACATGCGTATATATATAAACACACACACACACACACACACACACACACACATATATATATATATATATATATATATATATATATATATATATATATATACTAGCAGGCGTTGACCGGTCGTAAAATACGAACAAATATTTTATTTTAATTCATACAGAATCTACGAAACGTGCATACGATTATTATGTTTTTGTTCACGTCATGTATGTGAAAAAATATTGAGATCAAAACTAAAACCTAAAGGCAGTGAATCAAGTACGCTAACTATTAGACTAACTTGACACAATCTTTGAAAAGTGTTTTTAAACATTACTTATTCTTAACATAAAAAGTGTTCTGGGGTTACTGACACCCCTATTCCTGTCTTCACATGGACTCTCCCATCGCTGTGAAATGCAGCCATTTTGGACTCTCTAATGAGAGATTCCATACCAGCATAATCGTTGACATGACTTTACAGACTCTCCTGTTTGATATTTGTTTGTATGTTTGATAAATAAGGCCACAACATCTGGCGACGTAGGAATGAAAAAACCTTACAAGGACCCTTTCCTTTGGACTAATAATCAAAAACGTCTATTTTCCTATTTTTCTGACTCAACTTTACATTTTTCTACCAGCTTTGAAAAGTTCAACAAGTTTACTTCTTTTTTTCAACAACAAGAAAAAAAAAAGAAAGTTATCGCCAAACCAAAACTGTGAGTAGAAAAAAATATATATTGCTGTCCTAATCAATTTCTTGTTTTAAAACGAAATAGATTACATTCTATGCTGGAAAAAGAAGTTATTGGTAAACTTGAATTCACGCTTTTTTATTTTTGAACACACGTGTGGTTAGCTGGCAAGCAACCATTTTTTTCTCTGTTACGGTGAACGAGCAAAAATAAAAATAGAAACAGAAAAGTCATTAAACCGACTCTACATAGGACACTTGCATCTAACCCACAATTATTTATTGAAACAAGTTCTACCAACGTGCCAATGTGGATATGTACTAACCATAATTATTCACTATTTTTTTTCCTTTCATGGAAATTAAACAAAAACTTTTTAAGTGTCTTATTACATTTTCTGCTAAGATACAACACGGGGATTTTTTTTCTTTTCCTTCTGTCCCTCCTCATGGGTGAATATTTATTTCATATATCATCTTCATAAAATTGTTTTTTTCTTGGTGAAATTTCTCAGACCTAGAAATTCGGAGACTAGTTATTTTTCAACATGGAAGAACTTTCAAAACAAATAGCTGCTATGATACTGTTGCAGCAAACTCAGTTCTCCGAAATACAAAAGCAAAGAGAAGAAGAAAGAAAGCAAATGGAGGAGGAAAAACGACAAAGAGAAGCAGAAAGGTTCGAAGAAAGACAAGAAATAAAACGAAGAGAAGAAGGAAGAGAAGAAGAAAGAAAACAATTTAATGCCAAAATACTTGAAATGCAAGAACAAGCAAAGAGAAAGTTGGAAATATTATCTAAGGTTATATCTAAAAAAGACAGTAGAGAGTCAGACAAGGACGTTTTTCCCAAACTGCAATCTGGTCAGCGTTGGAAACTTTTCAGTACCGGCCTGATGAAGAATTAACTTTTGAAGCCTATTTCCGCAGATTCGGCGACGTGTTCAGAATTGATTGTAAAACTTGGAGCGAGCAGATGAAGGTTCGTCTCTTACTACACAAATTGGGAGCCATGGAACATAGTAAGTTCGTGGACTATATACTGCCAAAACAGACGAACGAATTGTCATTTGACGAGGCTGTAAAATCCTTAATGGAGTTATACTGCCCGAAAACTAGTTTATTCCATAAGAGATGGAAATGTATAAACCTGACTCGCAAAGAAGACCAAGACTACACAACATTTGCGTCAGTCGTGAACAGGCATTGTGATAATTTTAAATTATCTTCGTTAACGGCCGACAATTTCAAGGTCTTGATTTTTATTCAAGGTTTAGTCTCAACCAAGGACGCTGAAATCAGACGCAAGGCATTGAACACACTCGAAAAGGAACCGGACATTACCCTTCAAAAATTGGCTGAGGAATGCCAAAGAATTATTTCTGAGAAACAGGACTCCAGAAATATAGAAGAGGCAAATGTATCATACATCAAGAAAGTGCAAAATAAAAAACCGTTCTTCCCAAAAAGTCAAGTGAAAACCAAACGCAATACTCAGGAAACATACCAAAATAAGCCTGATTTACCACATTACCCATGCCGAGGATGTGGAGAACTCCACTGGCAGAAAAATTGTCCTTACCGATCCCGTAAATGCGATCTATGCAGACGCAATGGCCACAAAGCCTCGCATTGCAGAGTAAAAGGACCTCGCAAGAGTTACGTGAAAACGACGAGAATTCTAGGGAAAGATGAAAATGTACGGAAGTACGTAATAGTCAAAATCGGGTACAAAAACGTAAAGCTTCAACTTGACAGTGGCTCAGATTTGTCCATAATAAACTATAATACTTGGTGTAAAATTGGCAAACCAAAAATGAGACAAACCAACAGAGTGGCTCACTCGGTAACGGGAGAACGCATTAGGTTTGAAGGCGAAGTCACTACAAATGTAACATTGAAGGGCAAAACTTTAACACTAAAAATGTTTGTGTTAAAGAAATCAAATAATCTTTTCGGGACAGACTGGATTCAACAATTTGAACTCTGGGACTCGCCCATGAGCGATTTTTGTCAGAAAATAGAAAGCCTTACAGCCGAAGCAAAAAAACTTAAGGAAGACTTGATGGAGTCATTTCCTAATGTTTTTTCGGGCAATTAGGCTGCTGCACAAAAATGAAGGCGAAGTTCCAATTAAAAGATAACATCACCCTGGTTTTTAAAAAGAAACGCAGCATACCATTTGCCTCCATACAAAAAATTGACGAGGAGCTAGATAGACTCGTCAAGGCAGGAATACTGACCCAAGTCGACTACAGTGAGTGGGCTGCCCCTACTGTATACGTAAAGAAAAAATCAATGGATATTAGAATCTGCGCAGACTTCTCGACAGGGTTGAATGCAGCACTAAGGGATCACCACTACCCGCTACCTAGCCCCGAGGAAGTATTTACGAAACTCAATGGAGGAAAAATTTTCTCAAAACTAGATTTAAGCGAAGCACACCTACAAATTCCCGTGGAAGAAGAAAGCTCCAGACTTTTGTGTATTACCACCCACAGGGGACTGTTCAAGTTTAATAGGTTAGCTGTCGGGATCAAGGTCGCCCCGGCTATCTTTCAGCAAATAATCGACACTATGTTGAGCGGCTTTGATTTTTCTATAGGATATCTAGATGACATTCTAGTAAAAAGTGAATCTATAGAAGAACATAAAAGACATGTTTTTCGGGTATTTGAAAAAATAAGTGAGTATGGCTTCACACTGAAAGACACCAAATGTGAATTTTTCCTCAACCAAATTAAATACCTTAGTCAGATAATAGACAAGAACGGTAGACGGCCCGATCCTGAAAGGTCCACAGCGATAAGAAATATGTCTGAGCCACATGACTTAACAACTTTGCAAAGTTTCTTAGGCTTAGCCAACTATTATCAAGCTTTTATTCCAAACCTGCATACTTTACGTGCACCCCTAAACGAGCTACTTAGGAAGGACAAAGTTTGAGATTGGACCACAGAATGCCAGACTGCATTCGAAAAGCTAAAAAACGTGCTCACATCAGAACTGTTCCTGACCCATTATAATCCGAAACTGGACATAATCGTCGCTAGTGACGCTAGCGCATATGGAATCGGCGCATGCATCCTATATAGAATGCCTGATGGTTCAACGAAACCGATAGCACATGCGTCTATAACCCTACTACCGGCGGAAAAGAATTATTCCCAAATAGAGAAAGAATCTCTATGTATTATTTTCGCTGTGACTAAATCCAATAGATTTTTACATGGAAGACATTTTAAGCTTCAAACGGACTATAAGCCGCTCATCGCTATCTTTGGTTCAAGAAAGGATTTCCTACACATACGGCAAACAGACTGCAAAGATAGGGAACAATCCTACTCAATTACGACTTCGAAATGGAGTTTCTACCATCAAAGAAGTTAGGACATGCTGACGACCTATCCCAGTTAATGCAAAAAACTGGAGAACCGCTTGAGGATTCTGTTATCGCATCACTTCAATCAGAGAAGGACCACAGTTTGATTCTATGTAACACAGTGAAAGAACTTCCGGTTACCCTAGACGACATAAGAAAAGAAGCCGAGAGTGACGATTTTATAAAGAAACCAAAGCAAAACTGGAATCAGATCAACAAGTAGCAGAAGTTTTCTCAGTGTGCGACCAGGTTCTACTATACAGAGATAGAGTAGTTATTCCAGCGACCCTACATAAAAAATCCTCAAGGATTTTCACACAGGACACCCTGGCGCCACCAGAATGAAGAGCCTCATGCGTTCATACGTGTACTGGAAAAGCATGGACAAGGACATTGAAGAAAAAGTGAAATCATGCAGAGGATGTGCTCTAGCTGCGAAAGCACCACCTATTCAATTCAGTCCATGGCCCAAAGCCGACTATCCATGGTCACGAATACATGTGGACTATGCAGGACCACTTGATGGACACTACTACCTTATAATAGCGGACAGTTTTTCCAAGTGGCCCGAAGTTTTTAGATGTAAGAGCCCAACTACGGACTTCACCATAAAAACTCTTCATGAGTTATTTGCACGATTCGGAGTGGTCGACTGTTTAGTGTCAGATAACGGCACTCAGTTTACGTCCGGGGACTTTAAAGAGTTCATTAGAGACTTCCAAGTGGACCACATTACAACTCCGACATACCACGCCAAACGGCCAGGCGGAAAGATTTGTGGACACACTGAAGAGAGCTTTGAAGAAGGCTAAGGACACGCCATCCGAAAAAGCACTACAACAATTTCTTCAGGTGTATAACGCCCAACGAAAACACACCATCCCAGATGTCTCCAGCGGAAGTAATGTTTGCAAGGAAAATACGGCCAGTTTTTGATAAGTTATTACCAAAGCAGGTAAAACACACCAAGGTGACGATACCCAAGAAGAACTACATGCCAGGAGAAAAGATATTTTTCCAAATGCATAAAGATAATAGTACCTTCTGGGAGCGGGGAACGATCATTAAGAGGATCGGTCGTATGGTCTATATGGTGGAAGGACCACACTCCACACATAAGAAACACTTAAACCAAATTCGCAAACGCACTTCAGACGAGTCAAGTGAAATCCCATCTGAAGAAGAGACGATGGACCTCCTATATGAGGCATTTGATCTGGAACCTCCTCAAACCTGTACGGAAATACGTCGTTCCACTAGACCCCCTATTCCTGTCTTCACATGGACTCTCCCATCGCTGTGAAAGGCAGCCATTTTGGACTCTCTAATCAGAGATTCCATGCCAGCCTAATCGTTGACATGACTTTACAGACTCTCCTGTTTGATATTGTGAACCCCTAAAATAAGGCCACAACAAAAAGCTATCCTGTTTCACGATCGCGCATGCGCAGTTATGAAAAAGGTAGCAAACAGATAAAACTCCGATGAAGCCAACGTTCCAATTTTTCAATTATGACCAGTGCTTTTTTTCATGATGAAAACTTATGAAAAAAATTCCACATGTCGGAATACCCTATATGCAAAATTTCAAGTCTGTAGATAAAAATTCGCTGAGAGTATGGTTGAGAATTGTCCTCACACACATTCTCACTTTATATATATATATATATATATATATATATATATATATATACACACACACACACACACACACACACACATATATATATATATATATATATATATATATATATATATATATATATATATATATATATATATATGGTTATAACTGCCGACTATCAACGCGATGGTTGTAGGTTCAATCCACGGCTAGGGATAGTGCTAGTCCAGCCGCACTGATGAGTTGTTATACAACGACACAGTACTGTATTTTGATGACTATATATATATATATATATATATATATATATATATATATATATACGCTGTATGTACATGTCATGGTTGTGTGTGGCGTTTCTGTGCGTGGACGTTTTTGAATGCAACGAAGAAGAATCTTCCTCTAAACCTGGGCATCTTCGGGGTGCTTTTTACCATGTTTGCGAAGATGATTGGACTGGGAACCTCTTGTCTGACACCAGCTTGATAGTTGCTGGCTGTTGTTTCCGACTGACAGTACAGAAGCCCTAACTCTTTTGGAGCGCTTATAGTGGCTGCTCTACTATCAGTTGTATAATAACGGAATGTTTGTAGTGTCATGTCGCGTATGGAAAGGAACCCTGCACTCATCTCTAGTGGGCATTCTCGAGGCCACATTTCTGTGGATCAGGAGTCAATTGATGGTCTACTTGTTTTGCATTATGGTGGCTATGCGCATCCGCTTTGTCTAGCACCTATCTCCCTAAACTGAAACTACGAAATAAAATGAAATGACAGCTCAATCAAAAATAAGGATCAAACCAGACACACACCGGAAGAACGATTTGCCTCCTTCCTTGAGGCTTGCATTTATAAATATCCGTTGACTTAGAATTGACTTAGATGATATAGAATCATTTCTTCTAGCAAACTCCCTTAGCACTAAGTGAAACTAACTTGCGCTCCTCCATCCCATTTAACATCTTTAACATGTCTAGTTATCTTCCACTTTGCTGTAAGGACCCTGACAGACACATTCACGGACTTGGTGTCTATATTTGTAACACCCTCTCAATGTCTAGGGAATCTAAACTAGAATCAGATGACCAGCCCTTTATGTGCTTTAAATTAACTTCACGACATAACGTTAAATTTTCTTATTGCTCTCCCTCGACCCAGGACAGTACTCTAATCAACCATGTCTCTGACAGCATAGATGTAGCACTCTCCCTTGATAGTAGCGCTCAAATACATGTATTTGGTGACTTTAACGCCGATCACAATAATTGGCTGGGCTTCTCTAACTACAAAGACACAGCTGGTAGCATCGTCTATACCTTTTCTATACCCCATTGCTTGTCACAGAGCAACATTCCCGACCCGGCTCCCAGATCGTCACGACTAGCAAGCCTCACTTTTAGATCTATTTCTGACAACAGTTCCTAAGGATTGTGTAACAAATGCCCATTGCCACTCGGGAATGCTGATCATGTGATAATGATAGACATCACTCTAAACTCTCGTTCTCAAGTTAAGGAACCATTACTCAAAACGCCAACCTGATAGGTCCTGAACTGTCATCTAACCTTCAACCTCTGTCCCATCAACAAAATGTTGCACCCATCTGCCTGTTTTACAAGTATTTTAATGGTGGATGCTTCGAGGAACTACAAGCCCTGTACCCTCTCTACATAAATACCCCCGACAAACCCGACTAACAGCAAAGTCCGACCCATACACAGTATAGATCCCTAGATGTAAGAAGGCCTTCTACTCTAATAGTTTCTTCTCCAGGATTGCTAGACTTCTGAGTTCCTTCTTCCTTAATGCAGAATTTCATCTTGCTGTTCAACTCCCTACATTGTATCCCTGCAACTTATGTATCTGATAGTAACTCCCTATATCAAAGTAGCACTTTGCCTTGTTTTGGATAAAAATATATGAACATTAAAAAAAAAAACAAAAAAAAAACAGAAATAAATAAAAGAAAAGAAAATGAAAAGTAATGGCGAAAATGAATAAAAGTAAGTAAATATTGAAAGGAAATAAAGAGAAGGGAATATATATATTTATAATGAAAATATATATGGCAATTAAGCTACACAGACTGACACGCTGAATATTCTGTCTAGCTTAATTGCCATATATGTATTTTGATAACTTACTACCTAGCTCTACGTATCGAGCACTATTGAGGTAAATACAGAAAATTTACGCATAAAATTATATCTTTGTATATGAATTTATGCGATCAAATATGATAGTTATATATATATATATATATATATACATATATACATATATATATATATATATATATTTACTATTATATAAAAGGAACTTTATGTGTGTACGTGTGTATATGTGTTTGTGCGTGCGTGAGTTCGTTTCCTATGGAGTCGGGGACGGTTGGGCCGATTTTTTAAATTTCATACGAAGGTACTTGATGTGTATGGGAGTACTCGTGCATAGGTTTTGGATCGGAATGCCTCGGATAAGTATCAAAAATTGATAATCGAAAAAAGTTTGATTAAAGAAGGAAATCCGATTTAAAAGTTTTTTACAACCTAACATCACAAGTGAATTTGAAAAGTTTTATCACCGCACAAAATGCCCCGCATATAAAATCAAAAGCAGGTTCTTTGATAAGACAGGGGCACGTCCGAAATTAATATTTTTTAGAACACATTTGAGCCATTGATACTTGACCTTTTGTACGTTTAACATTAATTTAAGTGATTATGTAAAATAATTTCATAAAATCAACAGTAGGTTCTTTGATAAGACAGGGGCACAGTCGAAATGAATATTTTTTAGAACACATTTGAGCCATTGATACTTGACCTTTTGTATGTTTAACATTAATTTAAGTGATTATGTAAAATAATTTCATAAAATCAACAGTAGGTCCTTTGATAAGACAGGGGCACGGTCGAAATGAATGGCTCTGTCTAGAGCACAACTGTACTAGGATACTTGATTGTTTGCATGTTAAACTTTAAGTAAAGCCGTTATTTACAGATAATTTCCTAAAATCAACAGTACAGAAGTCCGACGAAAGAAACTATTAGAAAAGAAAGCTTTCCAGCATCCAACATCCTCAACAATAAAAGGGCGAGATTTTGCTGTTTGTCGGGTTAGTTGGGAATATTTACGCCCAGGAGGGACAAGTGCTGTGAGTTAATTGAACAAATTCTGCCAAATGGCAACGATGTTACATTGCGATGATGAAACAAAGACTGGAACCGATAATGCTAGACAATTACATTTGTGACTTGTTTTTACTTTGTCTAAGAGTGAAAAACTAACAGCAGGAATGCCATTTATGAATATCAATGGATTAATATAATGTTCTTTAAACGTACGTCCAGAGGACAACTAGGGTTTCTTTCTTGCCTAGGAAGGATTTTATTATGTTCAGTATTTATTCAGAAATATCATGCGATTTCATTTTCGCGAGAAGTCCTTCATGCCAGACCAGACCAGACCTTGTCAAAGATTATATATATATATATATATATATATATATATATATATATATATATATATATATATATATATATATATATATATATATATATATCGAGAACTACAACTCCATTGTCTTATCTAAGCATAATATTTCTGAGAAAACGGTTAAAATACTTGCAGTAAATTGGGCTTTCCTAAATAAATACTGTTGATCAGAAGGAAGCTTAGTATTTACAAGATGGCGGACTAGTTCTTAATCGATTAAAGACTTAATGATTTTAGTGAAGAGGGACAGGATTGATAAGGTGGAACGGTTAGATCTTTCGCCAGAATTCTTGAATAATAGTAAAACAGAGGCAATAATGCAGCTATCATGGAAGCAAGATTCAGCTAGGCATTCGGAGCATTTCATAATTAGTATGGCAGGGATAAGACCAGGTCTAAACGTCTTGGTTGCGTCTTTTTTCTATGAGGAGGGATAATTTTCAGATATGCGAGTGTTGGGAATTTGGGAGGTAGGGTTTTAAGGATCTAAAGTTGGGTTGGCGGCAAACTCACAGACAAGCAGGTCATCTTACTCAGTTGTCACACAAGCGACCTCATGGTTGTTAGTCGGGATATCGTTGATTGACAATTTCCCTCTATTAAACACACACACACACGCACACACACGCACATTCACATACACATACACACACACACGCACACACACACACACTAAAACACATCAAAACACGCTAACGCATAAAATAGCCCTCGGTGTCATATACATAAATGAAAATATCTACTCACGATGTGAATAGATGTGCTGACCGAGTGCAGCTCTGTCGAGTTTAGGTCTTGCACACAACTTGTCAATGTACTGACAAATGTCTTCTTCAATATCTGAGATGATGTAAATTGACACTGAACCTCGGAGCATAGCGTACATCCTGTGAAATAAAAACAAAAATATGGCAAATATACCCTAAAGAGCCAAGCACAATGTTCTAGATTGATAATAGTGACACAACGAGAGAACAAATCATGTGAAGAAAAACATGGATAAAACTAATATAGTAAAACAGTTTTACTGTATAAAGTGTCATTATTATTGCTTGACGCATCCTCTTTTACTATTATGCATGTCATCGTTTCTATTTTAGACGAATGTGTTACCTCTTCGATACTCGATTCCAAGTAGTGTAATGTCTATCTTGTTCTCATGAGACCATCCTCCCAGGTATTATCTCCTCCTTTTGAAGTAGATAGTTTTTCTTTATTATTACCCTTCCTGTTCTGTTATCATGAGACTACCCTCCTAGTCACTATTAGATCATTTAAGAGTATATAATATATTATCTTTGCCATTATATCATTCTCCCATTTTATTAGCTTAATCCTTCATATATGAAGCCGGTCATTTGGTAAGAAATGTTACTTTAAACAATGAGGTATTTTAGTAAAGCCAGATGTAAAATATAGTCATAACTATTCATAATTCTTAGTTGCTCTAATCAGTGTAGCATATGCTGCGTCATAATTGTTATATGATTTGGGTATGTAGTCTTTTGAGAAAGTGTGTAAAACATTAATAAAAAATAAAATACTTCTGTGAGTCTCAAGGAACAATGGATACCCTAAATGTGGAAGTATGTAGTAGGCACGTGATACACAGACTCAAATTGTACTTTTCCTTAACTGTTTGCATGTAGCCAATAGCAACGACATCTACAATAACACAGAATATACGAAAAGAGAGTAGTGTCATTTCGAAAACTACTACCTCACAGTTCGTTGATATAAGCACAACACCACATCCATTGACGTTTAGACAACTGACGTAGGCTAAGATGATGATGTTGCATTTTTTGCAGACACAACTAAGTCAGAACCAACATGGAAATATTTCTCTTTCGCGAATGCAAAATTCATAAGGAATTTACTGAATGCGCAGATCAGCAAGGTTACGCTGGAAAGGAAAATATTTTTACACAGATTAAATATGACTGCTTGGAAACCATTCGTAAAGATCTTGCATGTGGAAATAGCATTTATTACTATTTTTTTTTTGGGGGGGGGTGTTCGTTACTACAGCATTTTGATCCTTAAATTACTTGTAGAAATTAATTAGCCTGTATTAGTCAAATATATTTATCGGTCTAAATATTTTAAGGTGTTTTCGTCTAATGCAAACCTTTGTTAAATTTAATTTAAATAGTTTAGTCGGGATTGAGTTGTTAAGCTGGGTATTATGATTATTCTTAGCATGTTTTTTTAGAAAGTTTAAAATCATTAATTTGATTTATTAAGTCGACAAAATATATAAATGATGATTTGGAAGTTAATCCCTATTCTTGAAATTTATTACCGAAATTTATTATTGAAATTTATTACTGAAATTTATTACTGGAATTTATTACTGGAATTTATTACTGGAATTTATTACTGAAATTTATTACTATAATTTATTACTGAAATTTATTACTGGAATTTATTACTGAAATTTATTACTGGAATTTATTACTGAAATTTATTGCTGAAATTTATTACTGAAATTTATTACTGGAATTTATTACTGAAATTTATTACTGGAATTTATTACTGGAATTTATTACTGAAATTTATTACTGGAATTTATTACTGAAATTTATTACTGAAATTTATTACTGAAATTTATTACTGGAATTTATTACTGAAATTTATTACTGAAATTTATTACTGGAATTTATTACTGGAATTTATTACTGAAATTTATTACTGGAATTTATTACTGAAATTTATTACTGAAATTTATTACTGGAATTTATTACTGAAATTTATTACTGAAATTTATTACTGAAATTTATTACTGGAATTTATTACTGAAATTTATTACTGGAAAATATTACTGGAATTTATTACCGAAATTTATTACTGGAATTTATTACTGAAATTTATTACTGGAATTTATTACTGGAATTTATTACTGGAATTTATTACTGGAATTTATTACTGAAATATAATTCTGACAAAAAATGAATAGAGGTTCAGTTACATTATACTTCAATTCACACATTTCATAAGCGATATTTTTCGGCGATGGGGAAAATGCGGTTTTCTGGGTCAGATATTGGTGATATGTTAAGATTAGAAATCTATAATATTCATCACCATTCATCTTTCAATATATTTAATCTCGTTAACTTAATCTTCAAATGTATTTTAGCCTCGATAAGTAAAAAGAAAAAAAGAAAAAAGTTACATTGTGAAATCAATTGATGTGACTCCCAGACTGGCTAGTGTCGAATGCTGACAATTATATTGAATTCTCAATAAAATCTCACGCTATAGTGTTTTCTTATTATATTCATTTTTGTAAAATTTAAATTCCAATAATAATTACAAGCACTTAATAACAGGGAATTATTTTTTATTCACACTGTGTATATGCGCGTGTGAGTGAATGTGTATGTTTATTTACTGAAAACCTTGGTGAAACTTGAGAGACAAATACAGAATAGGATTATTGTGTTATTCCGAATCCGATTAATTCATTCTTACTCGTCTTCTTGTTCTTTTTTCTTCTTTGTGACTTTTTGAAGATTTCCTCACCTTTTTTTCTCGTTTTTCACAATTTATCCATCACTTTCTCCAACGTTCTTTCTCCCTTCCTTTGTCCACTTTCTCAAGTCTATTTTATTCTTACATTTCTGCACATTTTCATGCTTTGGTTAAATAGAAAATTAAACCGTTACAAGTTTCTCACATTTTCTAAGTCAGACACTAACACTCCTCATTTGAAAAGGCACGAAAGGATTAAATAAATTTATAATAAGATCGGACCAAGTTTGTCGTTTTTATATTAACTCTTGCGTAAGCTTCGCATGCATTGAGCTCTCCCACTAGAGATATCCTTTATATATATATATATATATATATATATATATATATATATATATATATATATATATATATATATATATATACAAACTCTGATCAGCTTGCTTGCGTTTAAACCATCCATCCGTTTTGTAATTTCCGGTTTCAAAAACATCATCTGCTTACCTATTTCATAGTCGCCCTGTATTAACTCCAATATTAAAAGCCACTGCTGCTATCCAAAAAATACACACAGGCAAAAATAATTTTTTCTTTAACTTATTTTAGCGTGTTTTCCTTACAAATAAATGTAATTTAATTCCGTTGAGTTAAACAGAAAACTGATTAAAATATAAAAACACAATATACAACTATAACCATCCTGTGGATTTAGATGTTTTATTATTTTTCAGGCCTTACTTTAAAATATTTCTCCTTAATTTTAATTAGCGCTTAGAGTAGTGCTTTGGAGGCTTCCTGAGTTTAATTTTTGTCACTTATCACTTTAAAAAATGTTTTCTGAAGACAATAAAAGACAATATAATCCCAAAATCACTTTTTATTTTGAACATTTTTCATCTTACACTTCAAGGACCAACGGGGAGACTAGTATTTAAAAATATAGCAAATGCAAAAACACTTTTTAAAAAGGTGTAAATAAATTAAAAAAATAATGACGGAGGGGAGCAGACCGAACTTTTTTCAAAGTAAAGCGTCGCAAAGAAAACAACAAAAAACAAAACAACAAACATAATAATAATAAAGGCGGCACGGAGGGGGAAGCTGAAGGAGACAACGTCAAATCGGGGTTGTGAATCAGTTCTGGAAATGTGGGATCGATTTACTAGAACGTTGTATGTGAAACTGAACACACTTTCAAATCTTTAAATATTGATTTTTTACAATTTCAAAAAGACGAAAATTGAAAAATAATTGTAAGGGGTGCCGATTGTTCATGTGCACCTACATAATTTAAAAAAATATTTTCTTTATCCTAGTTGTGCGTGATTAAAATTAGAACTTGATTTAAAAAAAACTACGTTTTCTTGCCCAAAGTTATTTATTTACGATGATTTTATTTGCATTTTTCATTGCAAGTTGGAATTGTAAAAAAAAAAACAACAACAAAAAACAAAGCAAATAAGTTTTTCTAATGAAAAAAAAAACTACTTGCTCAATTTACGTGTTAAAAATATTTGTCTTTTTTACGAACTAACTCAGTGGAGTTTATTTCCTAAAAAAAAAATCAAAATCTACTTTTTTTTGGCTAATACATTTCAACGGTCTTTAAAGATAATATAAAAGAAGGGATTAAAAAAAATTAGAATTTAACATTCTAAGCATAGGGCATTACTTTCATATATAAATTTAACGTAAAATGGGACCCCACTTCTTGCGACGTAGCGAGACATGTAATCGTTAGAATTTTTTCCCAAGTTTGTTGGCATGGGTGAGGGTAGAAAGAGGAAATTGAGTTGGTGGTGAAGTCATAAATTCGAAACACTTTAAAAATACGTAGAAGCCAATCAAAACTGATAAGTGGGAGGGGTTTTAATTTTTTTTTTTTTTTAAAGATTTGCTTTGAAAAAGTTTCACCATTAAATATTACTTAATCAGTTTATTATTTTAAAGGCTGTTTACACACACACACACACACACACACACACACACACACACACACACACACACACACACACACATAAGCACACAATAAAACTAGGGTGGACCTGCACAATGAACACTACCTCCTTGTTTTTTTTTTCGTTTTTTTATTTTTTTAAAAAATTGTTTCAACGGATTACACTCCTCTTATATAAAGGATTTTTCATTCAATCTAAAAGCAATGAGATTAAGACCTTTATAATCTAATGTATTTCACATTGTTTTCACTGGTCGCCATGTTTGTTTTCGTGCGCGTTCATTTAATTTTTTGCTCACGGGAAATTGCGTATTGTTTTCACTGGTCGACACTTGTATTTTCTTGCGCGCGTGTATTCAATTTTTGCGGCTTTATACATTAATTCTACATTAATATTCTATAGTCACTATTCCGTGGCTAGCTATAAAATATACTGACCCAGCGGGTCACAGGTAGTCTAGTATATATATATATATATATATATATATATATATATATAGAGAGAGAGAGAGAGAGAGAGAGAGAGAGAGGAGAGAGAAAGAAATAAACAGAAAGAGGGTGCATGTGTTTGTATGAGAGAAAGAGAGAGAGAGAGAGAGAGAGAGAGAGAGAGAGAGAGAGAGAGAGAGAGAGATAGTGAGACAGGATGAGAATTAACTAATTTCGAATAAACTATACATGAGTACGATATACGATGAAATTCTTTATCTTATATCTTCAAGCAATTGCTTTGTTTGAACTTGACTAAAACTTAAGTGGCCAAGAGAATGGAACCACCCAGACAATGACCGCATTTTTGTGTCGGACGCTTCACCTATTCATTTAAAGCGACATAAATAGATCAAGAATGCAAACAATACAGCTGATAAGATTTGCTCTCTTTAATATATTTATTCCTGCTAGGTTAAATATGACAAAGTTTTTGCGAAAACCAGCATTTTTCATGTAGAGAACAATTGTTGAATTTCATGTCTTATTGTGGCAATAGTTATTGAATAGAAAAACTATAAATAATAGTTATTGAATAGAAATAAAATATAAATAATAGTTATTGAATATAAAAACTATAAGTAATAGTTATTGGATATAAAAAATATAAATAATAGTTATTGAAAATATAAAAAAAAATAACGTAAAATGAAATAAAATACAAGAAAATTACTTTGCATTATTGATTACTAGCCAAGGTGCCCGGCGTTGCCCAATTGTTTGTGGGTGTGTTGAGCAAAAATTAAAAAAGAAGTTGTAGTAGGCAGGCAGGCTCGAACCGTAGCGCGAAGGAGGTAAAGAACGTGAAAAAAAAAAAACGTAACGCGTTAGTTGTTGCGCCCAAACCGGAAGTGACGTAGGTTTAAATTAAGGCTAGACAATCGAAAATATCGGCGAAGAAAGCGAGCCCTACCTGTAGAAAAGTGCCCAGTTGAGGGCGAAGGAATTACTGTTTTTGGCCAATTTTTCGATATCTGTCGTCCGAAGGATCGAGCTTTAAAACGATCTCGTGAAAATCCGTCGTCGAAAGTTTTAGACATACATACATATATTTAAACGAACAGGTGAGATTTATATTATAGAAGATAACAGTGGGTAATTTTACTTCAAACGGTTCTCAACCGATAACGGGGGAAACGTATATGCATAGTCATTTACACAGACTGATTCGCTCTAACAGGTCTCCATGATGACTAAACAGTGAAGTGTTTCGGGTTGATATTGAAACATTCGACAGATAAAAGTAATAATTCAGCTTAGAATAATATTTCGAAATGAAAACAAAAACAGGAAATATTTAATAACGTGCCCCATTTAAAAAACTTTTTCAATCAAACTATCACAGTTATTTCCCCTTTTGGTTTTCTGGGTTTTGGTTTGAAAATAAAACGGTTTCAGATTTCAGATAAAATAAGTTAAATCAAATATAACTTGAAATTTAAATGAACTAAATAATAATTTTTTTTAATTAGTACAGTTGAAACAAAGCTATTATGTCGAATAAGTAATGCCATCGAGGTAATTATTTAAATAGATTTCATTCAAAGTAATATGTTAATGACCGTGACTCAATGTAAAATTGGTTTGAAGAATACTATATATTGACAGTCCATATACAATATAATGTCTCCTTTGACAGAAGTATCCTAATATGGGCATTAATATTTCTTGACCAGGAGAGGTGTACACACATATGACATTTATATTTCTTTGATGATTGGGAGTTGTACACACACACACACACACACACACACACACACACACACACACACACGAACGCTACTACTTTATACATACATATATATATATATTATAAAGAGTGAGAAATAATGATAAATAAGTAAATAGTTTCGTGTTACTCGGTGCATACAAAAACGTTTATATTCTTATCGGCTATGTTGACACAAACATTAAATTTGATGCCATGTGTCAATTCTGCAAATGCCATCATTCAAATCTCAACCGTGGGTAATTTCCAATCAGATACATTTGAGTGCACACATTTCATATATCATTTATCGGGGCTAATCTTTCTCTAACACGATTTCTAATTTCATGAGTAATATTAAAACAGACAAATGCACACAGTGAAGTAATGTAAATTCAACCAATATAGAGTTTCCTGTGATAAAGAAATATCAAATTAGATACATACGCGTCTCCCTTGTCGCCTTGTTTAATAATAACATCGTCGGCCTTTGTCCGATAAAATTCACAGTTTTTAATCAAATCTTTCAGAATATCTGAAATAAATAAATAAATAAATAAATGAATAAACAACACACCACCACCACCACCACCACCAATAATAATAATAATAATAATAATAATAATAATAATAATAATAATAATAATAATAATAATAATAAAAAGAATAATAATGATAACAATAATAATAATAACAATAATAATAACAATAATAAAAATAATAACAATAGCAATAACAATAACAACAATAACAATAATAAAACAATAATAACAATAACAATAATAACAATAATAATAATAACAACAATAATAATGATAATAATATTTATAATAATAATAACAATAATAACAATAAAAATCAAAATAATAACAATAACAATAATAATAAAAATAATAATAATTATAATAAGAATAATAATATAACAATAATAACAATAATAGCAATAATAATAAAAATTATAATAATAACAATAAAATAGTAATAAAAATAACAATAATAATAATAATAATGACAATGATAATCATAATATTAAAAATAATAATATAAATAATAATAATAACAATAACAATAATAATAACAATAATAATATTTACAATAATAAAAATAATAACAATAATAATCATTATAGTAACAACAACAACAACAACAACAATAATAATAATAATAATAATAATAATAATAATGATAACAATAACACCAACAATAAAAATAAATATAATAACAATAATAATAATAACGTTAATAATAATAATATTAACAATAATAATAACAATAATAATACCAATAATAATAACAGTAATAATTATAATAATAACAATAATAATAACAATTATAATAATAATAATGACAATGATAATTATATTAATAATAATACTGATAATAATAACAATAATATTAATAATAATAACAATAACAATAATAAAAATAATAAAAATAATAATAATAATAATAACAACAATAATAATAATAATAATAATAATAATAGTAATAATAGTAATAATAATAATAATAATAATAATAATAATAATAATAATAATAATAATAATAATAATAAATGCTGAAGAGTATGCATAAGCGACATAACTATGGAAAGGACACCTAAATAGAGAAACGGAATTGTTAGCGACAGCTGCACAGAACAACGTGATAAAAACGTACTATATCAAAACTAAAATACACAAATCCCAGGAATACAGTAATGTAGACAAAATAATGAGGATGTAAATTATATCCCTGATACATTCACGGATATGATTTGAAAACTGGCCCAAAATAAAATAAAAAATACCCTAAAAACACCTGAACGTACTTCGAGTCTACGATTAAATGGTGCAGCCACAAACTGGATGCAGTATGGACATCACAATATACTATGGGACATATAGGTACAGTTGCAAAATGGATGTAAACTAACGTATGTGTCAAGTAGGGCCAGTCCGAATATTAGATAGTTTCAGAAACTGAACATTTTCACCACGTGATTTTCAGATGAATAGCAAGAGAAGACATATAAAATAACATCAGACATGGTTCCCGTTCATAAAATAAGAAACGAAGGTGCACAAAAAACTAAGAAAAACAGAAGACACATAAACGGTGTGATCCACTGATATCCAGAATATACCAACATATGATGTCAAAACACTGTTCCCTCCCTATAAGAGACACACGCTGGAGGACACTGAACCGTAAGTGGATGAAAATAAGGCAAAACTTTCCATGGCGAGATGGGACAACAAATGCGAATATGGAGAGGGGCATAATATTATGCAACACTGCATTGTTCGCTCTTTATTTCACAACCAGTGTAGTTTGAAATTTATTGCAGCGTACAATAATAATGCAAAAGACGGTATAAAATGTGTGAAACTGACGTATGATCACGTGATTCAAAGAAGAATTTAAAGGCAACACGGTCGTCCAAGATAACGAACGCAGAATACTTTGTATAGACATTAATTCCAAAAATGAAACCTTTTTCACAAATATTCGAATATCTTTGATTGTATTCGTCATTGATAAACTCGTTATTTAGCACCAGTCTACGATAGCAAAAATGTTATTTAACACCAATCTACGATAGTAAAAATGTTATTTAACACCAGTCTACGATAGAAAAAATGTTATTTAAAACCAGCCTACGATAGTAAAAAATATTATTTAACACCAGTCTATGATAGCAAAAATGTTATTTAACACCAGTCTACGATAGTAAAAGTGTTATTTAACACCAGTCTACGATAGCAAAAATGTTATTTAACACAAGTCTACGATAGTAAAAATGTTATTTAACACCAGTCTACGATAGTAAAAATATTATTTAACACCAATCTACGATAATAAAAATTTTATTTAACACCAGTCTACGATAGTAAAAATGTTATTTAACACCAGTCTACGATAGCAAAAATGTTATTTAACACCAGTCTACGATAGTAAAAGTGTTATTTAACACCAGTCTACGATAGCAAAAATGTTATTTAACACAAGTCTACGATAGTAAAAATGTTATTTAACACCAGTCTACGATAGTAAAAATATTATTTAACACCAATCTACGATAATAAAAATGTTATTTAACACCAGTCTACGATAGTAAAAATGTTATTTAACACCAGTCTACGATAGCAAAAATATTATTTAACACCAGTCTACGATAATAAAAATTTTATTTAACACCAGTCTACAATAGTAAAAATGTTATTTAACACCAGTCTACGATAGCAAAAATGTTATTTAACACCAGTCTACGATAGTAAAAGTGTTATTTAACACCAGTCTACGATAGCAAAAATGTTATTTAACACAAGTCTACGATAGTAAAAATGTTATTTAACACCAGTCTACGATAGTAAAAATATTATTTAACACCAATCTACGATAATAAAAATTTTATTTAACACCAGTCTACGATAGTAAAAGTGTTATTTAACACCAGTCTACGATAGCAAAAATGTTATTTAACACCAGTCTACGATAGTAAAAGTGTTATTTAACACCAGTCTACGATAGCAAAAATGTTATTTAACACAAGTCTACGATAGCAAAAATGTTATTTAACACAAGTCTACGATAGTAAAAATGTTATTTAACACCAGTCTACGATAGCAAAAATATTATTTAACACCAGTCTACGATAATAAAAATTTTATTTAACACCAGTCTATGATAGTAAAAATGTTATTTAACACCAGTCTACGATAGCAAAAATATTATTTAACACCAGTCTACGATAATAAAAATTTTATTTAACACCAGTCTACAATAGTAAAAGTGTTATTTAACACCAGTCTACGATAGCAAAAATGTTATTTAACACCAGTCTACGATAGTAAAAATGTTATTTAACACCAGTCTACGATAGCAAAAATGTTATTTAACACCAGTCTACGATAGCAAAAATGTTATTTAACACCAGTCTACGATAGTAAAAGTGTTATTTAACACCAGTCTACGATAGCAAAAATGTTATTTAACACCAGTCTACGATAGTAAAAATGTTATTTAACACCAGTCTACGATAGAAAAAATGTTATTTAAAACCAGCCTACGATAGTAAAAAATATTATTTAACACCAGTCTATGATAGCAAAAATGTTATTTAACACCAGCCTACGATAGAAAAAATGTTATTTAAAACCAGCCTACGATAGTAAAAAATATTATTTAACACCAGTCTACGATAGCAAAAATGTTATTTAACACCAGTCTACGATAGTAAAAATGTTATTTAACACCAGCCTACGATAGAAAAAATGTTATTTAAAACCAGCCTACGATAGTAAAAAATATTATTTAACACCAGTCTACGATAGCAAAAATGTTATTTAACACAAGTCTACGATAGTAAAAATGTTATTTAACACCAGTCTACGATAGTAAAAATATTATTTAACACCAATCTACGATAATAAAAATTTTATTTAACACCAGTCTACGATAGTAAAAATGTTATTTAACACCAGTCTACGATAGTAAAAGTGTTATTTAACACCAGTCTACGATAGCAAAAATGTTATTTAACACAAGTCTACGATAGTAAAAATGTTATTTAACACCAGTCTACGATAGTAAAAATATTATTTAACACCAATCTACGATAATAAAAATTTTATTTAACACCAGTCTACGATAGTAAAAGTGTTATTTAACACCAGTCTACGATAGCAAAAATGTTATTTAACACCAGTCTACGATAGTAAAAGTGTTATTTAACACCAGTCTACGATAGCAAAAATGTTATTTAACACAAGTCTACGATAGTAAAAATGTTATTTAACACCAGTCTACGATAGTAAAAATATTATTTAACACCAATCTACGATAATAAAAATTTTATTTAACACCAGTCTACGATAGTAAAAGTGTTATTTAACACCAGTCTACGATAGCAAAAATGTTATTTAACACCAGTCTACGATAGTAAAAGTGTTATTTAACACCAGTCTACGATAGCAAAAATGTTATTTAACACAAGTCTACGATAGCAAAAATGTTATTTAACACAAGTCTACGATAGTAAAAATGTTATTTAACACCAGTCTACGATAGTAAAAATATTATTTAACACCAATCTACGATAATAAAAATTTTATTTAACACCAGTCTATGATAGTAAAAATGTTATTTAACACCAGTCTACGATAGTAAAAATATTATTTAACACCAGTCTACGATAGTAAAAATGTTATTTAACACCAGTCTACGATAGCAAAAATGTTATTTAACACCAGTCTATGATAGTAAAAATGTTATTTCACACCAGTCTATGATAGTAAAAATGTTATTTAACACCAGTCTATGATAGTAAAAATGTTATTTCACACCAGTCTATGATAGTAAAAATGTTATTTCACACCAGTCTATGATAGTAAAAATGTTATTTCACACCAGTCTACGATAGTAAAAGTGTTATTTAACACCAGTCTATGATAGTAAAATGTTCTTTTTCTTCGAACCTTACTGAAAGACGTTTAGCGACGAAGTCGTAAATAGCAGAGGAAACTGCATTGCAGTATTTTATATGATGATAAAATCTACATAAACACCATGATAAAAACTACATAAACAACATGATAAGAGGGGCGTGCAATAAGTAATGCCCCTGAGCCACTTTCCATAGAAGTAGAGCAACGAAACTTGGCACAGTCTTTCTCTACATAGGAACCACCCAGAGTTACGCATTTCTCCCATCGTTTGATGCAACTCTATGAGACAGTTTTTGCAACTGATGAGACAGTTTTTGCAACTGATGAGACAGTTTTTGCAACTGATGAGACAGTTTTTGAAAGAACGTCCCATGTTGGTCCTCCAACCACGACGTTACTTCATAAATCAAGGCTGCATCATCTGGGAAACGCTTTCCTTTAAAAAACAACTTCATGGTTGGGAAGAGGTGAAAGTCAGAGGGTGCAAGGTCAGGAGAGTAGGGAGAATGGGGAAGGATTTCATAACCACACGCCCGTGCTTCTGATCTGGCGACATGCGAGTTGTGGACCGAAGTGTTGTCCTGCAGGATGAGGGTGCCTTTGCTGATCTTGCCCAGCCTCTTGATTTTGATAGTCTAGGCCCATAACCTCTAGAAGTGCAAGCCATTTTGAGTTTCAGAACAGTTTCAGATGGTTCGCTGTTACATACAAGTCCTGGTAGGTGACTTGTTTGTAGTAGACAGTTCCACAGAACAAAATATTCTTACCGTGTCGAAACCCGGGAAAAGAACATGTGAAATTGCTCCAGAAAAGGTTTAATATTTATGAAGCAATTCTGGTGTCTGATTGGTTGGTAGCAGAACGTTAATTAATTTGATTCGTCAGTTCTTAGCAGCATCGTTTATAAATAGAATCGTCCGACTGTGTGGGATCATACCTCATTACTCCAAAATATTGCAACAGATAGCTTTCCTTAATTTCCTCAAAACTGAAGCATAATAGGCTCCTGTAATTGTGATACCTTTTGCCAGGAAATCTGTCATCACTACTCCGTCCTGGTCCCAGAAGACTGTGAGCATAACCTTGGCAGCGAAGGGCTGCACCCTTGCCTCCTTTAGAGGTGGTGAGTCCAAGTGCTTCCACTCCATTGACTGGGCTTTGGTCTCTGGATCATAGTGATGGATCCAGGTTTCATCTTGTGTAATCAGTCTTTTGAAAAACTTTGACTCATCTTCTTGGCACATCTCCAAATTCATCCTCGAGCACACGACGCGTTCTCGTTTCTGGAATGGTGTGAGCAACCTGGGAATCCATCTGGAAGACATCTTATGTATATGGAAATGGTAAGAATGATAGTTTCCACAGACCCTGTACTAATCTTGACATCTTGGGCTATTTGGCGAATAGTAATGCGCCGATCTTCCAAACTTGCAGCCTCAACTTGACTGTCAGATGCCTCATCAATGGCAGAAGGGGGAGGCGACCAGGTCTGGGAGCTGTTTCCACAGACTTCCGACCATGTTTGAATTCACGATGCCTGCGTTTTACAAGGTCATATGATGGGGCATTATCACCATAAGTTTCTTTCATTTCATCAAAAGTCTCCTGTGGTGTGCGTCTTTTCAAATACAAAAACCGGATTACTGCTCGACATTTAACAGGCCCCATTTCACACCTGACTCAGTTCAAACACCTGTAAAACAGAAACCACAATTAGTTCAGAGCTGTTATTTGCCACATAACCTGTAGAGATATAAATCATTGCATAGGCAAAATTTCAGCTAGATCAGACAACTGGAAATAGGTCAGGGGAATTACTTATTGCACGCCCCTCGTAAAAACTACATAAACACTATGATAAAAACTACATTTTGTTTTAAGCAGAACTGCGAAATGACGTAATACATATATACGAGAAGTATACACAAATTTATTTCTCGCTATATAAAGTGAGGTCTCTCTCACACACACAATATATACATATATATATATATATATATATATATATATATATATTTATATATATGTGTGTGTGTGTGTGTGTGTGTGTGTGTGTGTGCACAGGGCAATCTTATAAACTCATGACAACATCAGCATGTATTTGTAAATATAAACTCTTGTTAAGTAACATCTGTGTGAAATATGAGTATCAAAGAGGAATTTAGATCTGATGAGCTAGAGGAAGATACTATCTGGACAGTATAGAACAGGAGTTGCGTTTGTATGGTTACATTGAATGAGTTGATGATAGTTATTGAATTAGATGTAGATGTAACATAATTCAGGTGGAAAGATCAGTTCACAAGCGATGATCAAATAAAGCATACAAAAGATAATAAGAAATACTTTGAGATAAACAGAGGTAATAAAAAACTTAGCAAGCGTAGTTTACTAAAATTCAAATGTTAAAAGCCAACATTTTTACCAAAGGTTAAATCGATGATGATGATGATGATGATGATGATGATGATGATGATGATGATGGTGGTGGTGCTGGTGGTGCTGGTGGTAGTTAAGGTGGTGGTGATGGTGGTGAGAAACTACATTTGCAATTTTCAGTTAACAACTAATGCACTATACCTTTTTTTGAAAATTGTTTAAGACAAGGCACAAAATAACCTGATGAAACTAGCTAAAACCGGTTATAGACGCCGGCCCAGGGAGCACAATTCTTTCTGTTTATCAGAAACAGTTCTTATTGAATGAGAGAACTAAAAGACAACTTAAAGAAAGCTAAAATTACAAAGTTACGAAAAGTAAACTAGAGATTCGCTGTCTAATCAGTTTAAACAACAGTACATTGTAGAGCTTTTTCTCTCTATTACATGATAATTCAAGATTATCGAAACATACTTCAGTTAACCAGGTGCCTTGTAGTTTATGCAAGTGAACGTAGCTAATTCTGTTTCCATGAGTGTTTAATTAACTGTCGGTATTTTCAAATCTTGGACGTTTTAATTAACGCACGTCATGACCTAGACGTGTTGGCACACGCACATTTTAGTCAGCGATTTTCTGACAACATTTACTTATCGAATTAAAGTGACTAATACAGTTTCAAAATATATGGGTAATAATAGACAATGTATTAGAGAAGCGTTAGTAAATTTTTGATTGAGAAATGGAGACAACTAAAGTTTTCAGTTTTGTTACATGAAACTAACGATTTTAGAATACGTTTTATTTATATTTCTTGTATTTGAGTTACAAGTTCAAAAACAATCAAGTTACAAGTAGTAAAACAATCAAGTTACAAGTAGTAAAACCATCAAGTTACAAGTAGTAAACCATCAAGTTACAAGTAGTAAAACCATCAAGTTACAAGTAGTAAACCATTAAGTTACAAGTAGTAAAACCATTAAGTTACAAGTAGTAAAACCATCAAGTTAAAAGCAGTAAAACCATCAAGTTACAAGTAGTAAACCATTAAGTTACAAGTAGTAAAACCATCAAGTTACAAGTAGTAAAACCATCAAGTTACAAGTAGTAAAACCATCAAGTTACAAGGAGTAAACAATCAAGTTACAAATAGTAAAACCATTAAGTTACAAGTAGTAAAACCAGTAAGTTACAAGTAGTAAAACAATCAAGTTACAAGTAGTAAAACCATCAAGTTACAAGTAGTAAACCATCAAGTTACAAGTAGTAAAACCATTAAGTTACAAGTAGTAAAACCATCAAGTTACAAGTAGTAAAACCATCAAGTTACAAGTAGTAACACATTTAAGTTACAAGTAGTAAAACCATTAAGTTACAAGTAGTAAAACCATCAAGTTACAAGTAGCAAAACCATCAAGTTACAAGTAGTACAACAATTAAGTTACAAGTAGTAAAACCATTAAGTTACAAGTAGTAAAACCATCAAGTTACAAGTAGTAAAACCATCAAGTTACAAGTAGTAAAACCATTAAGTTACAAGTAGTAAAACCATCAAGTTACAAGTAGTAAAACATTTAAGTTACAAGTAGTAAAACCATCAAGTTACAAGTAGTAAAACCATTAAGTTACAAGTAGTAAAACAATAAGTTACAAGTAGTAAAACAATTAAGTTACAAGTAGTAAAACATTTAAGTTACAAGTAGTAAAACCATTAAGTTACAAGTAGTAAAACCATCAAGTTACAAGTAGTAAAACCATTAAGTTACAAGTAGTAAAACAATTAAGTTACAAGTAGTAAAACCATTAAGTTACAAGTAGTAAAACCAGTAAGTTACAAGTAGTAAAACCATCAAGTTACAAGTAGTAAAACAATTAAGTTACAAGTAGTAAACCAATAAGTTACAAGTAGTAAAACAATTAAGTTACAAGTAGTAAAACAATTAAGTTACAAGTAGTAAAACCATTAAGTTACAAGTAGTAAAACCAGTAAGTTACAAGTAGTAAAACCAGTAAGTTACAAGTAGTAAAACCATTAAGTTACAAGTAGTAAAACAATTAAGTTACAAGTAGTAAACCAATAAGTTACAAGTAGTAAAACAATTAAGTTACAAGTAGTAAAACAATTAAGTTACAAGTAGTAAAACCAGTAAGTTACAAGTAGTAAAACCAGTAAGTTACAAGTAGTAAAACCATTAAGTTACAAGTAGTAAAACAAATAAGTTACAAGTAGTAAAACCATCAAGTTACAAGTAGTAAAACAATAAGTTACAAGCAGTAAAACATTTAATAGATCGAACCAACGTCTGTTCGAATCTACTAATTTCAAAGGAGTAAACTCTAAAACAGTTGGTCAACATGCAGAAGACATGTAATAAACCCATGATTGCTTTATTTCGATTATTCGGACGATTAGTCTCATTTTAATTGTTATTCTCACAACGATTCTGCCGATGTAATAGCCGAACTTCTTTATACATGTCTTCTCGAACTTGGAAATCTAATATTTCTGTGATATTTTATCTTGCCTTTTATATAAATAATATGTTATGTGCGTCTTGTGGATGTTCTAATGGCCTTTTTGTGATCGTCTCTTTAAGGCTCGCCCGCTTGCATTTTTCCCATTCATTTATATACAAGTCTTATATACAGTTTATATATGCACAGTCGGATGCAATCTATTTGGATCCTTTAAGGACACTTAAGTTGCGTATCTGTCTTAGTAGTTCTTAACTCTGTGTGTTCGCGTGCGCGCGTGTGTGTGTGTACACGCGTTAAAGTTCTTGGTTTTCTGGGTTGCGGTTCTTCCCGTCACTGGTTAATGAGATGTAAAAAGCATCAAAGATAAAAACACAACGCCTATTTTCTCGGATCACTTTATTTCGTCTCCGAGTGAACCCCTCGCATTGCTGACTCAAGTTTTTTGTATTCCCGTCAAAGCATCTTTCCTCTGATCCTTCTGGTTTCGAAACTAACTCAAGTCTGACTGCCTACTAACTTCGACTCCAATCGACTGTCTACTCTCTACTAAAAATTAACGCACAACTGTAATACAAAGTTTACAAAACTGAAACACATGAGCTTGACGTCTTCATCTATGGACGAATTCCAGGATAATAAGGAATCAGCATCAGGAGTTCCAAAACAGCTTTTTTTATGGACAATTGACAAATCTTTCTCACCAAATAGGGCATCGTCTTCTTCGTTACAAGGACAATCTGAAGCGTTGTGATATTGCTCTAGTCTCCTGGTAAAGTGCATCAAATGGAGAAAAATAAGTTATCTGAAAATTAGAGAACTTGAAAGTAACCGCCTGCATCATAAGGACGGTTTTCTGCAAATTTAAAGCAGATCATCGGTAAAATTCACCAAACAGTGATCTACCAAACAATGATTGTGTGTGTCACTGTGTTAGCTGTCCAAGAAATTTCACACTATCCGTCAGTGTGGGGCATACGGGTCGGTTCGTTAATAATCTGTTAGATCATAAGTAAGTCAGAAATCATCACAGGACCGTCATTCATCATCTATCAGGTTTAAATAGACTAAATATTCGACGTTGTGAACGTTGAGGTCTCCACACGCGTGAATGTTAGCCGAAGAATGAGCATAAAGACTGTGGTCAATTTTACTCAAAATACTCTCAAAGATAGAAACTCCACCGTTGTGGAAACGATAAACTACAAATATAAACGCGGTGCTGCGAGCACGTGCTACTCAGAAGGACATACAAACAATTTAGGAACTTATTTAGAAATGCCTCTACCACATGAAAAGGCATGTGCATGACGATCTTGGAAGTCAGGTTTTGAGGTAAAGTTTGAGTGTTAATCGCGAACATGTTATGAACAAGTAAGGAATTATGACAGAAGCTTCATTCGCAGAGAAACAATAGGTCAGGTTTGACTTCCTGTAATTAGATTTAAACCTCTGGATGGTTTGAACGCAGACCCCTGATGTTGGAAAAGGAGATCTTGTAGTGGGGATCTACGTTCAAAGTTGAGGTTTAGGGTTTAATTATGTATTGTTTCTTAAGACTTGTTATGATGGGATATGGGAATATGTGGAAGATGTCGATAGAGTTGAATAAAACAGTACATATAGGGGAAGAGAGCGAAAGAGAAAGAGAGAGAAACAAAGCGATGTGAGGTATTTTAAGATTATGAAAAGCAAAAGCCGTAACAGTTCCCACTAGTATAGTATCCACAGAAGATACTGTCTATGGCTTAAATGATAATTTTGTATTATCAGCTAAGCACACAAGAAAACGTGAGGATACAATTAAAACAATTAAATTGAAACAGTCAGTTATAAGTCGGGCGAAAAAATATTCACAGGAAAATTTCAAAGTGTAAACTATATATTCTAAAATGATTTGATTTTATATCATAAGTTAATCTAAGGATAGCCTCAGTAGAAAATTATATGCACCTATAAAAATTTGTCTCATCAAAATACAGGCTACAATAAATCTAGAACAATAATTGGAACATGGTAATTTTACTTCATAAGCACCCGAATTAAACTACTTTGAAAATACGTTAGGATAGTGAATAATTTAGCTAAAAAGATTATAAACTAATAAAAAGAGAATTATGAAAGACAGTGTAATTATGTCAAACAAAATTTTTAGTTGAAATATAATTTTAAAATTTAGTAGTAGATTAGAAATATCATAACATAACTGATATTAAACACATTTTTAATTGAAGACGAATATATAAATAAAATAGAAAAAACTGTGCAATAGACTATGCAAAAGCATATATATATATGCATATACATACACACACACACACACACACACACACACGCACATATATATATGTATATATATATATATATATATATAATTAATGTTGGTAATAATTTCAACGCTAACTCTCCCATACAGTGTAACACGCATGTAAACTTCTACAAATGGATGGGTTAAGGTTTACGAATATATATTCGTTTTAAAACCGCACTGATCTTGCATCCAATCTCAGGCAATTCTTTTTATAAAATTGTCTTTATTTTAAAAGCAGAACGCCAGTTTTCGTGTGAATTATTTCCCTTACTTTTGATTATATTATTTACTGTAAGCGCCAGGGGTTTTGTTGTTTTCGTGTTTTTAAAACAAAGATGCCTTGGTGCTAAATATTTCCATAGTTAGCATTGAAATATTTTGCATAAAATTATATTTCCTTTAAAAACACAAAATACATCAACAAAAACAATTATTTAAAAAAAAGCAAACGTGGTTGTTTTACATCAAAAATTTCAATACTAAATCGTTATTTTTCTAAATCTGAAGATTTATTAATTCATGAGATTCAGCCATCATCATTATCATTAATATTCTGGTTGTGTGAATATGTAAAAAGGATTGTTGTTGTGTGTTTGAAATAAAAAAAACAATTTTGCTTTTGCTTAATACGAGACCTAGTTTTTACTGGAAAATATCTCAAATTATAATTGCTTCAAAATCACATATTAGTACCGTTGTAACGTCTAATACCAATCGAACTTAAGAAATTAAGTTTGTCTATATAATCAAATAGTATACATTATACATACATTCCTATATATATATATATATATATATATATATATGTGTATATATATATACATATATATATATGTATATATATATACACGCATACACACACACACACACATATATATAATGCATTAATCAATTTTAAAAATAGATAATTGGTATTTATTAAACTCGACGCGAGGTAAATATAAATCAAGGTCAATCCAGTATGTGAACAATTTTTATTGACATAGTTTTGGCAAAGGCAACAAAATTGACTCCCCACTGTGGAGATTGTTGCTTAATCTCCACTAATTAATAGTACAACAGAGTAGACTCAATATGGCAAGAAAGCCGCCAAATCTATTTTTACCGCACGCCTGATGGCTTAATTTATTCGGAATGGAACCTTTCATTTACAGAACAACAAGCCCGTTGTCTTAGTATTAAGCCAACAGTCACGTCATTCACCCGGTGTCACTATGATTAGTTTCCCGCAATTATCTGACAATTAACAGCATAACAGCATAAATCAACCAAACGGATATGTCCGTTCAGCATAATCAAGTAAAGAAATTGACAGAGAAAATCGGCATTAATCTTTAATATATCTTACGTTTTGAATTTTCTATCTTTTTTTCATTAGTTATCTCCACCAAGCGGGTGACTTGTCTTTTCTGTACACGAGAAACATGACACAATAAATCCTGATAAAATCTTGCGAAATCGTGTTTATTAAATGCTTTACCAATGAATAATAGAATTCCAAACAAAGTATTGTATTATCCATAATATATGCAGAACGATTGTTATTACATTCATTCAGTTATCTCTATAATAATAATCCGAGTTCATTTGTCGGTTGTTCCGTCACGCGTCAGGATAAAATAAGATTTGCTAAATACGTCAAATGATTTCATGATGAGTCCAAGCATCTTCGGAATAGACTCTGTCCGTAGGTTTGTTTAAAACATTTAAGTTTTAAAAAATATGAGTTCCATCATTAAAAGCGTAGACTCAATATATGAGGTTCATGCAAACATCTGTGTAAAATGCCTTCTTTGTCACGGATTGTAACAGTTAAGTTTGTAATCGTAGCTGAAATCACTAAATGCGTACTTTTAGTAAACGATTTTCATTTTAGATTCATCCACTCTTCAAATATATAAAGTATCGCTTTTTTTCTTTTCTTCCTACAAAATCAGCATTTGATCCTGGTTCTACATCATTTCATGCGGATCGTTGAAGCATATTGTTAAAAAATACTGTATAATTCGATTTTATTCTTTACTGAAAGTACTTTCTCTAGCTAAGAATTAGTCAATGAATACTCACGGAAATGTGACTTAAATTTTGAAGCCAGAAGTGGACGTGGCATCATATTACTCAATTAGTGGAGTTAAAAAGGAATAAGCAGGTTTTTTTTTTGGAAGTTTTTGTGGTGAACATCACGAGTAGTAAATGTTATAACGTTAATGATAAATTAAGGGGCCATTAGCCCCGAAGTTCCGTAGCCGGAATGCATCCCATTATCAGCAGAAGATAAGGCCATGACGACAACTAATGAAATTCACTTTTTTCTCTGTGTTATCCAATTTTAATGTCAGCGAGAATTTATTTTTGAAGAGGATCGTGAAATCACTTTCTCGGTCACAGAGGGTTGTTGTAGTTGAACATGTGAGCTACGATGTATGTTATTTTGTTGTTGTGAAGCACCAGGCCTCTTTTGAGTGAGAGAGAGAGAGAGAGAGAGAGGGAGAGAGAAGGATAGAGAGGTAGAGAAAGAGAGAGAGGGGATAATGTAATATAACAAAATTGTTTTCATTCTAAAATAAGATTTTACGTTATATACACTTATTGTTAAGTTATATACACTAATTTATTATTTGGTTGTTAATTAATCAACTGAACCACATTGTCAAAACTATAACTAATTGTTATTCATGTAATTAATGTTTTGATCACTCGTTATAAAAGTATTGGGTGCAAATATCTCTAAAAATTTACTTTTATTTAATAACGGAGGGTTTGCTAAGAAATGTAAAACTGTAACTGACTTAATAAAGAGTAAAACGATTGGCAAGTTTATAAAAACCATAATGTATTGTAATGGATTTAATTTTATCTTGATATTTTAAATTTGAATTAAAATATTTGAGTATTTTAGCTCTTTTGTATTCTGATGAATAATCGATTAATGGTTAATAAAGAAATACACATACGCATACACAGACGTACGTAAAGTCGTCTGATAATCTTGTAAATATCAAGATTTTTAGTTGCCTCTTTGTATTTCTATGAAAAGATATTTTCATCTACTATTTTCAATGTACGTTAATTATTCATTTTTAAAATTGCGTGTTCTTTGGTCTGTTTTGCTTCATTTGAACGTGGTATTTTCATCTTAAAAGAATGGCAGCATCGTAAGAAAACGGTTCTTGTATTTTTTTGACAATTCTAACGACTGTTTTCATCTTTTCGACTGATGTAACCTTCAATATTATTTTAAGTATGTTTTGTCGAAATCGGAAGTATTTGTCGCATTGAACAACTAGTGCACTCGAGGTTCATTTAGGTTTTGTTTCTGGCAGTACTTGAACGTATATGTATACATGTAGGAGACGGTAAAGATATGGTTAGATGGCATGAATTCAAAGAACTAGAGTTTTCACACAAAATGGAAATAAGCACTTCCTTTCATTAGTCAAAAAAATATCAAAACCTTTTAGAACATTGCGCTCATCTATGTAAATAAGAAAAACCAAGCTTTGCGCCAAATAAATTGTATAAAAAACAAGAAGCAATTGAACAAAATGATACTTTCTATCTCCCTAAAAAAAGATTGATTGGCGAAAAATGTTTGGAAGAATACGGTCATTCAATGCTTGCATGATTCGGAATACAAAATATAATGGGTTTAAAATATCGAATACAAAATTAGCTTAATTTTGGTAAACAAAGAAGTAATACAAAACGGAAAATCATCAAAAGAAAATTCGTCGAGTCCAGAAAGTTCAAAGGCATCGACAAAGCCCGATTTAAGTTGGAAGAAAAACCTTCAAGAAACCAACTAAAAAATGTCGAAAGACAAAAATACATAAAAAGTAGAGATTAGCGTCTTGGTTTCGCTAATTTCATAAAAATCAAACGACTTATTTTGAATAGCGATTTTTAGTAGGAATTGTAGCAAGTTTTCATAAATATCACGACAGGGGGTCGATGGAAAGGATGACAGTTTATGACTAAGTTGAAATGGAATGTCAGTCGTATTTATTGCATTAATTAAAATATTCTTGTCTTATAAAGACAAACACAGAATTTATGAACAATAACTTTTGAACAAAAATGTTATAACAAATGTTTCTTTTTGGTTTGTTTCTTCTTCGTTTATTATTTACTCATGCTTTGTATAGCCTTTTCATTGGTCTGTCAATCTTAAGTTTGAAGTATCATGTTTCGCGTTAACTACGCAGGCTAAATAGGTACCACGTACGATTATTTTCATTGTCTATTACATATATTACTAATAGGGATTTGTAAACTATTTGTACGAAGTCGATATTATTACTTCTATCAATGTGTTATTCTACTTCCCTTAATAATTTCTATCTGTTAGACTGAAGCCAGACCTGTATAATTATTTCTAATTATACGATTCTACTTCAATTGCTAATGGAGATTTGGTATGTATACGTCTGAAGATGAAACTATACTGTTATTTTTATTAATTTACTTGTGGTTAAATACAATGACCCCACAACTCAATCTTCACTCTTCAATCCTGCAGTCCAATGCACTTCTGACAGCAATTGCTTCTGCTAAACAAAAAAGACACCCTCTCTCCCAAATACAGGCTTTTTATAGGACAAAACCGTCCAAAGTTATTTGCATACTCTTCCCATGATCTCTAGTCTATAAATAGACGCAGTGGCCATTCTCTTCTTCTTTCTTCTTTCACTCTCTGAAGCGGGCGTTGCCAGTGGTAAAAGGTTTGCACGATTTTTTTTTTTTTTTACTACACGCCCCCATGATCATTAAAGATCATTCACATCTCATAATCTCGTGTCCAGATCGGCGCATTGCGTTCTCTTTGCGGTCTCTGCATCGGCACCGGTTCATCTTTATCACTCCCTGGCTCAGTACCACTATCCTCATCACCTAAATAGACCACACGCCTTAAATCTAAAACATGTCGTGGCATTCCACTGACATTTAAGTTGTCAATGGAAAAAATCTATAATTGTTTCTCCTATTATCTTATATATAGAAAAGACTTTATATTAATTTTATGGACGCATCTTAAATAGGACGCGTCTTGACTATATCTGTCCCCTACCACTGCCACCGCCGCCGAGTTTTGCAGACACCTTGACCCATTGTCACTTGTTTTCCCTTTCAGCACCTTTTATGACACACACTTTTGTTATTTTATCCTTTCTATCTCCTCTTCTTATTTGATCATATTTTCCTCTTTTTCCGTTTTTATTTTATTCATTTATCCCTTTTAACAAACAACTTCTTCTTGACTTCCTCAATCTCCTTTCTTTCCTTCTCCCTTTTCCAATCTGGTTACTTTGTAAAATATTTACAGCAAAGATTTTCCTTTCTGCAAAAAAAAAAAAAAAAAAAAAAAACTTTCATTTTTTTTCTGAATACATGGAACAAAACCAGAATTCTATTAAGAGTTCCTGTCAAAAATCCTTTTAATCTGTGAAAACTTATTTCTCTTACCTTACAAAGTTGTCTTTTTTAAGTCCAATGTCAACAAATACTTCTCACATTGTATTCTAAAGTGATAAACTTTTGTTCAACGTGTCCATTGTTTTCAATCTTATAATCGTGCTAAAAAACTCGACCCTAATAATTTTTATGTGTTTTTTTTCATTTATATAATTGTCAAAGTTATAATGCAATAACATAAAGTACAATATTTTAATTAGTTTTAGGAATGTTTGGCGCGAATGCTGTTCACACGATCAAACTGAATTACATAATGGACATTTAGTAGCACGATATAGCTCTAGAAACGGAAGTCATGTGACTTCCGGAGTAAAATAATCCTCTCTCTTTCTGTCAATACAGAGAAAAGGTGAAAATCATTGCCACATTTATTGCGGACAGAGGAACGCATACGACAACCTAGCGAGTTATAACACAGTGATCGGATACACGCGAACAGATTTGTCAGTTCCCTATAGTTTTGCAAAGTTAATTGCTTGAAACACAAGATTTTCACATTTATTCCTATACCAGCAAAGCAACCCGACGTTGCACGGGATTGAATGAATCTTTCACGCATTTATATTTTTATTGTCATCGAAATCGATGAAATCGCCCATTTTTCAATCAAATCGATTGATTGCCTGCTCTAGTTGGAGACCCGTCGTAGTGCACCTGGAGTTAGCTTCACATGCCACTTGCAGCGACTAAGTTCACAATATATTGTAATTTGCATTGCACTGTATATATTGTTGATTTTATAACATTATATTTGTATATAATAGTGTGACATAAGTTTAAAATGAAAAATCAAGTATAATTGTGAGAAACATTCATTTCGAACGGGCCCTTGTCATATCAAAGAACCTACTGTTGATTTTATATGGGTAGCAATACTGGTTGTGCGGTGATCACGTTTGAATTAAAGTTTAAAATAAAAAATCAAGTATCATTGTGAAATTGTGCTTTAAACAGCAACATTCATTTTGAACGTGCTTTTGTCATATCAGAGAACCTACTGCTGATTTTTAAATGTTGGACCTGTCGATTTGTGTGGTAATAAAACTTTTCATATGCACTTGTGATGTTAGGCTGTGTAAGGTGTGAACTTTGGTCAAAATCGCCTTTTCCTTATTTCATCGGATTATATTGATTATCGATTATCAACACTTATCGATGATATTCTGAAACTAAAACTAAGAAGTCTGCCAGGCACATGAAGTACCTTCGTGTAAAATTCATAAAAATCGTAAAATATCTAAGGAATTTAACGAGTTTTATGCAATAGTGCTCAATATCAGAGTAGAGTAAAATATACTTTTTATTTATTTTTGCATACAAATTTGGATATCACTACACATTCCTGAGTATGTTTTGGTCGACTAGTTGTAACCAACTAGAGACTTCATCAAGCGATGTTGCTTTTACAAAAGTTTAGTCCCTTATCTAAGTATGTAAGGACCGATCTTTCGTAAAAGAAACGTCCTCTGATGAGGTGGTTACAACTAGTCGATCGAAATATACTCATGAATGTGTAGCGATAACCAAATGATTATAACACACACATAATTATACACATATATACGAACACACATACACACGCATATATATATATATATATATATATATATATATATATATATATATATTAGTTAGGCATATATATGCCTTTTTTTGTAAGTAATAATCGATAGTTTTGAAAGCAGATAAAAAATCATTCTATTTTCAAATCAACTATTTTTTGTGTGTCGTCCGAATCGGAAATATATGCCAGTTTGCATCGTTTAAAGTGTCAACTGTATCGAATGATATTCGTTTCAATTCAAGATATAAATCTTCGGTAGCGTTCTGATCAAGCCTTTTGTGTTAGTCGCAGATATAGGCGCACATAAATCACTGCTGTCCGAATACACTGAAGTCATTCGTTATGAAAAAACGGTGTAAAAAGACCGGCATTTACCCTATTACATTCCTAAAAGTATTAATTGAAGGAAGTGGGAGTGAGTTGGTAAGGTGTTTGGTTGGGAAATAAAGAAGAAACATAAATCGACGGTCGATCAATATCACTATTGTATTGCGAACGTAACAAGTATTAACAAAACAGCAAAACGAATGAAAATCTTATGATATAAGCAGTAGGCAATGGTTACGGATGGTCAAAATAAACAATAGTTAAAAAAAAATATTACTTTATATAATAACTACCATAATATCCGTTCCAGGACAGGTAAAATTATTTTCACAAACAAAACAGTTTTGTGTCACATTTACAAAGATTAAAATAAAAATACAATTCGAGTAAACCTTATGTCTTGAATTCTTACTCAAGATTTAGATCTACCTGCATTACATTCTCTTGATCCTGAAGCAAGTTTTAAAAAAGCAAGTTTTAAAAAATACCATTATTTGCATAAGACTATATTAAATCCACATTTCCCACTCTTTATGCGCATCAGCTGTTTTTCTATATAATTCATAATGATGAGTTTATTGGTTTATAAGTTAACCCCTACCTACAAACATATAAACGTATATACAATCTATACAATCTATGACAACACTTGAAAGATCTTTGTGGTTGTCTCGCTTTTGTTCTTAAGAACGTGGCGCAATGAGGAAAAAGGTGGCTGTTTAATTTTAATGAATCGTAAACTAAGCTTCTTTCCTTTCATCATAATCGCCGATCCCTATCACGCTCCAATTGAAATGAATGGCTCTCGTCTTAGGAAAGCTGCATGTCTTTACAAGATTCTGAAACTTACCATTCACTCCTGATCTGAAATGGAACACATACATAAAATCTATTGTCAATATTCGCTGGAAAAATGTTTGTATTACTCTACCGCTCAAGAAGGTATCTCACTGCCGATGCAATTCTCTATCTGTATAAGTGCCAGGTACGGCTTAAAACGGAGTACTGTTGCCATATCTGGGCAGGAGCTGCTAAGCGTACCCTATCCTACCTTGTTCAATACTGGTTTTAACTCTAGTAGGTGATGATCTTTTCTCTTCCCTGCAACCTCTTTTCCATAGAAGAGACGTTGCGAGCCTGTCTCTACTCTATCATTATGTTCATGACAAGTGCTCGATTGAACTCCACTTTATCGTCCTCCCTTGCCAAACTTCCACAAAAAACACTCGACTAATTACAAGCACTATATAGATTTCTCCCACTCTCTATCTATGCCTAAATCTAAACTCAGATTCCATGAACAAAGCTACTTTCCCAGAACTGCCCGCAAGTGGAACACTCTTCCATTAACCCGCTTCCCGGCTGAGTACAACATGGCACCCTTCATACCCTATGCCAACAAGTTCTTGTTGAGCCGCCATCATAAATAATCAAATTCCACCCAATTTACACCATGAACGATTTCTACTTACATTCATTAACTCTTATCCTCCAGTGGTTTTCAGGCCTTGACACTGTGACTCCCAAGAAAAAACATATAAATAAAGCTAATCCTAACAAATTTTATTCGTGAAAATAAGATTTGTATTGTAACGGAAAACCCAATGAACTTAAAATGTTTCTCCATATTTTCTCTACACAAACTCAGTCGGATAATAATCATGCTTATAAAAACGGGTAGCCAAACGGGTGAAAATGTATAATCGTCATTTGTGGTCACTCTGCCTAGTCTAATAATTATTGTTATAAAATCTTTAACTTAGTTAGAGATGACGAAAATTACCTAGTATAGCAGTTTATTAATACTAACTGGACCAATATTTATGTTAATACATTTTATTGTTTCGTGTGGACCAAATTACACAAATCTCTCTTCAACAGAAGCAGAGTTTAACTATAATATTACAGATATTTATAATTCTTATCTATATATCTATAAAAACAGAGATGTGTGTGCCACAGACGATTTCTGATTGGTTAATCCAATAATCACATCTCCTAAAAAACTATGGTTCCTACGCTCTTACCTTTACCATAAAATATTATGGCTTTATTTATTGTCCATCTTGGAAGGGTTTAATTTTTTCATAACTTGTTATTTACAAATTAAAAAAATACGAAACTTACACAATCTAACAATCCAACATACGACATCACGGCCGCCATTCTGGTGCTAGCAGCAGACACGTACACACAACACGAAAACAATGTTTTGAAAATCTAGCAAAAATTAATTTTCCTGAAATTTTTCAATATTTAAAAATAAATTATGCCGGCTGATAAAATTTTAAAACTTTTTTTTAAAGCTAGAAAGATAAAATTTAAAAATACTTATTTTTATATAAAACGCGCGTTCACTCGTGGTCTTTTCATTTCGGGTTTGTATTACTGTACACATAGATCCGAAAAAGTTGTCAAAAAACAAATATATAACAAATAAATGTTATTAAAGGCAAGATAAGTTACTTTTCTACCAAACTGGATATATTTTTCGTGTTTTTATTCAATGTAACATATTTATTCAGCTCGAAAAACGGATTTGTATTACTGTACACATAGATTCGAAAAAGTTGATAAGATACGAAACAATATGCATAATATAAACACAGCACGAAAACACGCGCACACACGCACACACACTCACGTCCACTACCGTCCTTGGCTACGTCACGTTGTTATGGCAACACGATAAACACACAGTAAATTTGATTTTCTTCATTTCTACGCAAATATTACGCAAATATAAATCATATAGAATATCTGTATGAATATAATTACACGTAATAGTTAAATACAGATGATCACCGTATAAGAGAACCGAAAAGAAAACTAATAGGGAATTAATTAAAAACGATAAAAAATATGCACATTAGCTAGATCTTTTGTAGATGAATGCAATTCCACGACTCATAAATAACAAAGTTGTATTTTCTTTTTAAATAAATAGAAAAAAAGGGGTGTTGATAAGACTATCAATACACACAAAAAATATAGATTTATTTTTGGGTAAAGTTCCCCCGGGTTTTCCTTTCACTTCAGTAAATAATGGTCTTTTGTTATATATATGGCGTACTATTATCCTTATATATATGATGTTTATGTTTATATATATATATATATATATATATATATATATATATATATATATAAGTGATAGTGTCTGTGTGTGTCTGTGCGTCTGTGTGCATTTCCCTACGCTAAAACTCTGTCAATTTTAAGCCTACAGATTCGAAATTTGATATACAGGGTACTGAGATTTGGGAAAATCGATGTGATAGGTTTTCGACAGAAATTTGGCGATTAAGTGGTCAATATTCAACAATTTGACCTTTGAGAACTCTACCAAACTCCTCCTACAATTTAGGGTCTAAACACGTGATATTTTATATATAGATTTCTTGAACATGGATCTAACTTATTAACTTTACTTGATCCCTAAACAATAAATGTTAAGAGGTCATAATAGGGGTCAAAGTTTAAAAAAATTGACCGTTTTTTTTCCTCAGCATACACTTCAAAACACCTGGGCAACGCCGGGCACCGTTTGCTAGTATCTTATAATAATACGTTAATGTATTTTATTTTTGTATGCCATTGTCATACGATCAACGCCGACAACCCTAAGTTTTGGGAAGTGACAGAAATAAAAAGGAAAATATCACATAGGAAATAAAGTTTATCAATAGCTAATGGATACGAAGCTGTTCAATAGGGATAGAAATAAGTAACTTGACATAGAATTGTTGGTGAGATTATGAAGCAATAACCGTAACAAAAGGATAGGACAATGCAACTGAGATACGTTTAGATTTGGTTTACGGGTACTTGACAATGGATTGTATGACGCCAAGGAGTAGCCATGATTAACGAGAGTAGGAGCATTTACGGACGGTCTGGAGGTTTGACGACACTCGTGAATTGGACACTTGAGAGTCGGGGACAGTTAAAGACATACCGAGACAGATGGGGAGGTCCAGAAACTGATAAACACAGCATAAACAGTAGATCTAGACGTGGACCTCAGCGTGTAGATGGTCGATTGTGTCACACGCACGCAGAACCCAACCAATACATATATGAAGTGTCAGAGTCTGTGTTTTCTTTTGTTGTTATGTGTTTGTTTTATTTTTATACTTGTAAACCCGTGCTCTCCCCTCAACGGGTGCCAGTGTAAAAGACTACGGCGATACGGCCATAAAGAAGATAAGGCAAAAGCGAACAAATTCACTGCTAACGGCGAGCTGTCAAGCGGGGAACATGTGGCATCACATCATCGCCTTTCAGGAATTAAAAAAAAACGTGATCGCCATTGAATTGTTTCCAAATCAAATCATGTCTCACGTTCAGTAAAATAGCAGAAATTTAAAATCAAATTTCAAAAATATTTATCAGGTAAACATTTCACAGTAAGAAAACAAGTGTTATATTTATTGTTGCAAAAAGAATCAATTTTAGATAAATGAAGAAGATGCATTATTGTTTTGATTATGTAAATAATATTTAGCAGACAATCGCACTTATGTGTTTTGCTAATGATTTTTACTTCTAAAGACATTCATTATTTCAAACGGAATGTAATAAACACTATATTATACAGGCCACTATGTTGATCTTTTGAAATGTTAAACGTTTATATAATGTATATTTATAAAGTTCCATCATGCATTCAGCACTTTTGAAAAACTATTGTTTTTAATGCCATTTTATCAATTCTGCTTACTGGTATATATATATATATATATATATATATATATATATATATATATATATATATATAATATAAAGCTGAACGCCTGTGTGTGTGTGTCTGGTCACGAATAGGATCCTATATGGTTTACTATTATAGAAAACTGATCGCATATAATGATAGATGTATCGAGACACAGGAATGGGTATGTTTGATCTGGCATAATGATGATTCATTAAAATTGTGGGGTCTGCGTACGAAACTGGTCCACAAAGTATGGGAATAAAAGATTAAAAAAAAAAACAAAGAACGTTTATATGTGTTTTTGATATAGATGTACATAATAATACTTTAATAAGTATGTTTTAACTTAAATAGGGATGGTATAATAAAATTGTGGAGACTGCGTTCGCGCCTGACCCCCAAAGAATTGAAATAGGCATAAACTTTAATAAAGACTTTTCATATCCAATTGCGTTAGTATACTTTGTTAAGTTTGAAGAAATATGGTATAATAAAATTATGGGGTGTTCGTTCGCGCCTGACCTCCATAGAATGGAGATATGTCGCAAAGTTTAACAAGGTTTTTTAATATAGATCCACAGAATATTGTGATAAGTGTTTCAGTGTGAACAGGTATGGTATAATAAATTATGGGGTTTATCTATTTTATTTTTACTTTCATAATATTTTGCTTTCGTTTGGATATCTCTTTACAAGCCTTCGTTTTCATAACCTATCATACTTTCATAAATCAGAGTCCATTTTCTGTAGGCTGTTTTTGAACCCAGTCAACGACGGGTACTTTTGCTAGTAACAAAAGTGAGTACACCCCTTACATTTCCTCAAATATTTAAGTATATCTCTTTATGGGTCAACACTGAAAAAATAATTTTAACACAATCAAAAGTAGTCTGTCTGCAACATATATAACAGAGTTAAATTATTTACCGCTCAAAATAACTCAAAATAAGGCTTCCTCTTGGGGTGACAGTCGTGCACACCAAGTATCTGAAATGTTTAGTGGTCACTTATGTTTCTATCACATTGGCGATGCAACCGTTGCATCTTATGCTCATAAAGATCTTCAGTTTTAGGATTAACTAATTGTCTTCTTGATTGCCAAGCAATTTTGCTTGCAATTAGTTTTAAAAATAAAGATGCTTTAATAGATTAATATTTCTGTGATTGGTATTAGATTTATCCAAGTAACCTAATACCGAAAAACACCAGATACAAAGAATAATAACCATCAGATACAGAATAAAAGATACGATTCCAAAACTTAGTCAATTTTTTAAATTTTTATAAAAAATAAAATTTAGTAATCAGTAAAATGAAGAAAACACTGCAAATATTATCAGCAAAAAGTTAGAAATAAAGAAAAATTGGTCTTAAGTTCATTTTAAAATATGTTTGCACGATAACGTGCAAGCATATTTTATTTTATATATATATATATATATATATATATATATATATATATATATATATATATATATATATATGTGTGTGTGTGTGTGTGTGTATCATATACACATATATTTAACATTAACAAATAATTGAAGAGGGTTTATTTTCTACACGATTGTAAGAAGTGTATTTTCATCTCACAGAGTGGCGCTATACCAAACAGCATTTTGCAAGACTTCGATCGAGAATAAAAAATCGACAATTTTTTAGTGAAAAAAATATTAATACAAAAGAAGACGATCAACTGAATTGCGCTAAATCTATACAATATCCCACGGAGTCTTTTTTTAATTCATACTTTAACATACATGTTAATTTTTATCAAACGATCAAATACAAAATATTAGAATAACGCCCCTTTAATCCAATTTACCAAATTTCCACTACTAACGATTACTTCGATATTATCCTATTGACTACTGCACCCTAATCTTCGAGTCACCTCCGGACCTTGATAAATGGTAACCCCTATGTAAAAAAATTACTGGTAATCGAAAAGAACACACTGAATGAGGAGGATTTTACTGAAATCATCATCATAAATAATTGAATATCGGCAGTAAATAACATTGAAATTCAATATTTAAGATCAATAATAATTTTAATATTAATTTGTATTTATTGCGGACTATTATCCTTATCTTTTTTTTAGTTATTTTACGACGTTTCGGCCAACTATTCCTCTGGCCTTCGTCAGGCTGGCCTTCGTCAGGCTGGCCTTCGTTAGGCTGGCCTTCGTCAGGCTGGCCTTCGTCAGGCTGGCCTTCGTTAGGTGGTAACCGCGACGGTTAGGAATTCTGAATCTCCTGACTGCATTCATCGCAATTATAATCGTCCGCAATAAATAAAAATTAATGAATTCTAATAAAAATAATATAATTTTAATATTGATTTCTATTTAAGGTTTTATCCTTAAGTAATTTTGACATTTTACTTATTATATGATGAAGATGATAGAAGTGTATAAGTTTTCCCGGTCTTTAACGTTAAGTATTTCAAATTTCTTATCTAAAATAATACACCAGATGAGTACATATGGTCATTTAAATGGCCGTATAAAATCGTAACGCAAATATCAACTTACACTAGAGTCACGTGACCTGCTGATGCCACGGAATAAAGTTATGTTGATCTTTTGAAATGTTTAACGTTTATATAATGTATATTTATAAAGTTCCATCATGTATTCGGCACTTTTGAAAAACTATTGGTTTTTAATGCTATTTTATCAATTCTGCTTACTGGTATATATATATCTATAATATAAAGCTGAACGTCTGTGTGTGTGTGTCTGGTCACGAATAGGCTCCTATATGGTTTATTATTATTATTATTATTATTATTATTATTATTATTATTATTATTAACATTGATCACATAAAATGATAGAAGATGTATCAAGACACAGGAATGGGTATGTTTGATCTCGCATAATGATGATTCATTAAAATTGTGGGGTCTGCGTACGCGCCTGGTTCCCAAAATTTGGAAATAAAAAAAATAAAATTAAAAAAAAAAAACGTTTACAAGTGTTTTTGATATAGATGTACATAAGAATACTTTGATAAGTATGTTTTAACTTAAATAGGGATGGTATGATAAAATTGTGGCGTCTGCGTTCGCGCCTGGCCTCCATAGAATGGAAATAGGCACACACTTTAATAAAGACTTTTCATATCTATCTGCGTAAGTATACTTTGATAATTATGTTTCAGTTTGAAAGAAATATGGTATAATAAAATTATGGGGCGTTCATTCGCGCCTGCCCCCCATAGAATGGACATATGTCACAAAGTTTAACAGGGTTTTTTTAAAATATAGATCCACAGAATATTGTGATAAGTGTTTCAGAGTGAACAGGTATGGTATAATAAATTATGGGGTTTATCTATTTTATTTTTACTTTCATAATATTTTGCTTTGGTTTTGATACCCCCACATTATAAGCTATCTCTTTACAACCCTTCGTTTTCATAACCTATCATACTTTCATAAATCAGGGTCCATTTTATGTAGGCTGTTTTTGAACTCAGTCAACGACGGGTACTTTTGCTAGTATATATATATATATATATATATATATATATATATATATACACATATATATATACTAGAGCTTGAAGATATTGTTATGGTTTTAAAACACTTTAAATTTCATGATTCGCACTTGTTTCAAATGTTCCAAATAAATCATCTATCCTTCAATAAATTCTGTGAAATATGATAGACGACTTTTATTTTAGATTTGGAGTGAAAGTCAATCGAAGGGGTTTATTATTTATATAGTAATACCGATATGAAGTGTATGACCAGTTCTGTGTAAAATTTACAATTACTGGTATACAGTACATTGTTTGCAGTAGGTATTGGTTTCGATATGGCATAAAAAAGGGTTGATTTGCTGTAAAACAGATCAGTCAAAACTCAATGTTTATTTATTTTATTTAAAACTCAGATGAAAATTTCGACGGGAAAAGATAATTTTAATTCGATGGAATCCGATTATAAAATGTACACAGCAATATGTCAGTGTCGCGCGTAATTTGATCTCTTTCTACGTGGATGTTAACCCAACGTGCCTGCAGTAGCATGTCCGAAAATACAAGTCTATTAGTGAGGCAATTCCACATAAAATATCACAACAGATTCCTAAGTTTAAGATTTACGATTTTCGACAAATCGCTGTTGATGCTTATTTATCGTTTTGTATTCGAGTAAAACTTCGATTGAATGTCTCTCCAATGTAAAGAATGTCTAATTTAAGGAATAGCAGTTGGATCAGATGACTGCAGTGAATTGCAAATAACGTACAAAGAGTTCTATGTTTATGAAGCGTCATTTCGATAATAGCGACGCCGCTGTCATATATACTGATTAAAATAGGATGAGGTTATTCATTGTCATTTGACATTGGTCTTTACTTCTTTTTACTGAACAAAGTTATACAAATGACAGAACAGATCATTCATAGCGTCTGCGTTAATTTACTAGACTGATGTTAATTATATTTCTACTAATTATTTATTAAATTTCAATAATGGGTTACAATTCTTTAAGGCAAAAGGCCATTCGAGGATAAGCGACAGCTAAGACAGAATACATTGCAACCACCAGAAAAGGCATCGAAGTAGAGAAATTAGGAGCCCATGATTTTTGGAAAATCTACAACAGTGTAGTAAATACAAGGGGCGTTCAATAAGTAATGCCCCTGACCCACTTCCCATAGCAGTAGAGCAACGAAAATTGGCACAGTTATTAGTCTTTCTCTACATAGGAACCACCCAGAGTTATGCATTTCTCCCATAGTTTGATGCAGCTCTGGAGACCGTTTTTGTAAAACACCCCAGGTTGGTCCTCCAACCAAGACGTGACTTCAGAAATCAAGGCTGCATCATCTGGGAAACGCTTTCCTTTAAAAAACAACTTCATGGCTGGGAAGGAGTGAAAGTCAGAGGGTACAAGGTCAGGAGAGTAGGGAGGATAGGGGAGGATTTCATGACTACACGCCCGTGCTTCTGATCTGGCGACATGCGAGTTGTGGACCGGAGCGTTATACTGCAGGAGGAGAGTACCTTTGCTGATCTTGCCCAGCCTCTTGATTTTGATAGCTTTTCTTAATTTCCTCAAGTGAAGCATAATAGGCTCCTGTAATTGTGGTACCCTTTGCCAGGAAATCTGTCATCACTACTCCGTCCTGGTTCCAGAAGACTGAGCATGACCTTGCCAGCGGAGGGCTGTACCCTTGCCTTCTTTGGAGGTGGTGAGTCCAAATACTTCCACTCCATTGACTGGGCTTTGGTCTCTGGATCATAGTGATGGATCCAGGTTTATCCTGTGTAATCAGTCTTTTGAAAAACTTTGACTCATCTTCTTGACACATCTCCAAATTCATCCTTGAGCACTCGACTCGTTCTTGCTTCTGGAATGGTGTGAGCAACCTGGGAATCCATCTGACAGATACTTTATGCATATGGAAATGGTCATGAATGATAGTTTCCACAGACCCTGTACTAATCTTGACAATTTGGGCTATTTGGCGAATAGTAATGCGCCGATCTTCCAAAATGGCAGCCTCAACTTGACGGACAGATGCCTCATCAATGGCAGAAGGGGGAAAGCGACCAGGTCTGGGAGCTGTTTCCACAGACTTCTGGCCATGTTTGAATTCACGATGCCAGCGTTTTACAAGGTCATATGATGGGACATTATCACCATAAGTTTCTTTCATTTCATCAAAAGTCTCCTGTGGTGTGCGTCTTTTCAAATACAAAAACCGGATCACTGCTCGACATTTAACAGGCCCCATTTCACACCTGACTCAGTTCAAACACCTGTAAAACAGAAACCACTATTTGTTTAGAGCTGTAATTTGCCACATAACCCGTAGAGATATAAATCATTGCAAAATTTCAGCTGGATCAGACAACTAGAAGTGGGTCAGGGGAATTACTTATTGCACGCCCCTCGCAATGGGCAGTCAACGATTACCCAACTATCAAACAATCATGAGGTTGTTTCCACACCACTTCCTCCCCGACTTTACTTTGTGGACAGACACCACACTAGAGGATTTAAAAATAACCCCTTCTCCGGCACATGGTATCATAAAAAACCCTAGACACTTCAAAAGCAAGTGGACCCAATCTCATCCCAGCTGTGCTATTAAAAAGAAAATGCTCCGCTGATATTGCTCCAGTTTTCTCCAAACTTTACAATAAATGCCTTACTGAATCTTTCTTTCCCAACTGCTGGAAAACCGCTTCTATGGTACCAGTCTTCAAGAATTCTGCTTAAAGAACTGACCCATTAAATTATCGTCCTATTAGCCTTCTCCCGCTTTTCGCCAAAATATTTTAGTCCTAGTTAGGATCCCGTGATTACAGCTGCTAAACTCCTGACCGACAAACAATATGGATTTAGGGAAGCCAATACCACAACAGATTTCTTAACTGTAATCTCTGAACGTATATACCGTTCACTGGACAAAACAGGGGAGTTTAGAGCGGTAACGCTCGATATGTCTAAGGCTTTTTACAGGGTATGGCATGATGGTCTTCTAAGGAAAATTAGATCATATGGTATCACTGGAGGAGTACATAATGTAATTAAATCCTTCTTTAGTAAGAGAACAATCCAAGTTGTCCTCGACAGTCGTACATCTAAACAATATGATATAAATGCAGGAGTACCTCAGGCGTCTAATCCTTGGACCTTTATTATTCCTGATATTCATAAATAAGATCCCTAATGAAATTGTTTCTGAGATGGGTATATTCGCTGATGACACTACTCTTTATAACAGGCACGAGGGCAAAACAAATGAACACATATTTAAGGAAATGGCAGAAACACTAGAGGATGACCTCCAATGTGTAGTGGAATGGGGACAAAAATGGATGGTCACATTCAATGCTGCCAAGCCTAAGCTTGTTTCCTTCAATAATTACAAGAAACCTTTTCTACCACCAATAGCAATTGCTAAGAACACATAACCCGAAAGTACTTCCTTTAAACTCATCGACCTAACGTTTACAAGGAACATGAACTGGAATAGATACATTGAGAGCATTGCCAAGGCTGCTGCAAAGAAGGTGGGCTCTCTCTACTGTGCTAAAAAACTACTTATGCCCGAAAGTATCCTGTACCTCTATAAGGCCACCATTTGCCCATGCATGGAGTACTGTTGTCACATTTGGGCTAGTGCATCTACTGCTTGTCTCTCACGCTTGGACACGGTTCAAAGAGAGTCGCCAACCTGATAGGTCCTGAATTGTCATCTAGGCTTCAGCCTTTGTCTCACCGACGAAATGTTGCATCCCTCTGCCGGTTCTACAAGTACTTTAATGGTGAATGCTCTGCCGAACTACAAGCACGTGTACCCACTCGACGTGACTACTCTCAACAAACATGAGAAACAGCTAAATCCCACTCCTTCACAGTAGAGATCTCTAGGTGTAAGAAAGCGTTATACTCCAATAGCTTCTTCCCCAGAACTGTTAGATCTGGAACTCCCTTCCGAGATTCTGCTTTCTCAACTGTACTGACATGCAGAAGTTCAAGAGTAATGTGAACAAACATCTTGCTACTCGTCTCCCTGCATAATTCCCCAGCAACTTATGTCCCCGATAGTAGCCCCCCTACTTCAAAGTGGCACTGTGCCTTATTTGGGGTGAAAATTTATTTTAAAAAAAGGTTAATTGGATAAATTATCAGTTGAAACAATGAGGAAAATATGAGAAAATCGAAAATGATGAATCGAATGAACTTGGTTTAATTACTTGTGTGGACGGTTTCATGTATCCGTAGACTTTGGATTAAAAGACGGCCATGTTGTAGTATGCAGGGAAGCAGTCCCTTGAATATATGCTCCACTAAAGGAAAAACTTAGAATGGAACAGTGTTTATTGAAATTCCTCTTAACGTAGACACTTAATGGAAGAACAGAATCTTCTTTTACATTATGATAAAAGGAGGAGCGCTCTTTTTTTTTACATAGGCATAACCATTTATCAAGGCTTAGAGACCACTCAAGGATAAGGGTTAAAGTGTATACAATAGTCAATTGGACAATATAGTAATCGATAGTAATGGAGATTCGGTAAATTTGTTAACTTAAGTGGAACGGCTCATCAAAAACTTGTTTACGTTGGACTTGAAGACAACCATATTGTAGTCAGCTGGAAAGCAGGAAAACGGGCGTGCTGTTCTAAGCAAGAAGCTTTCTTCATGGAATATACGTTTAGGCTTAGGCACAGAGTGGGGGAAATTATTGATAGTGTTTTCGGATAGACGCGTGTTTCTTGTGAAAGTTTGGCGAGGGGGAACCATAGATTGAAGCTCAGTCGAGCACTTGCCATGAAAATAACGATAAAGCAGACTCGCAACATTTCTTCTGTAAGAAAGAGGTTGTAGGGAAGATAAAAGGACATCTCCTACGAGGCTACAAAGTCTATTTTGAATTCTATCAAGGCAGGATAAGTCCTTTTTAGCAGCTCCTGCCCAGATGTGGCAACAGTACTCCATCCTTAGACGTACCTTGCTCTTAGATAATTAGAGAATTGCATCAGCAGTGAGATATCTACTGGATCGATAGAAGCATCCCACCATTTTTCCAGCGGCCTTGGTAATGGATTTGATGTATGTGTTCTATTTAAGATCAGGAGTAAAGGTCAAGCCCAGAAGCTTGTCAAAACATGAGGCCTCCCAAAGACGAGAGCCATTCATTTCAATTGATGCCAGATGGGTATTAGAGCGTTGATGATGTAAAGATAAAAGTTTGGTTTAAGATCCAGCCACTCCTTTTTCCATTGTACGACGTGCTCAAGGTCAGAGGAGAGAGAATCGGAGAGAACTTTGTCGTTTACGTTCATAGATGTAGTACCATAGATAGTAGTGTCATCAGCATAAATGTCTACGAATGATGTAAGGATGTGATTTGGAATATCATTAATTTTTATCAGGAAGAGAGTTGGACCCAGGATGAACCCCCGAGGGGCTACAGCATTAATACTGTGAGCTTCTGATTTTTGCATATCAACTACTACTCTTATGAACCGACCAGAGAGAAATGATTTAATTATTGAGAAGACATTTCCAGCTATACCATGCCATACCCCATCAAAGACGTTTGTGCTATGAATGTCTTACATAGAGGAACTAAATATTCAAGTTTAGTTGAACATTTTCATTGGAAATAACAACAAAGAATAGAAAGGATAGCAACGTCACTTGTGTGAGAAAGGGGTTATAAATATCAAAATAGATCATCACCACTAGATTACGAAGTTGATTTTGTAAGAAAAATTCGGACGTTTATCCTCAGCTTGCTTACATTCTGTCGTTGCAATTCATGGATTTCTACAGTATCGACATGATTAAAATCAGGAGAATAACCATCGAAACGTGTAAGCCATCTAAATGAACACCTCTCAGATTGATGCCAACATTGTTTGTTATAGAGTATAAAAGCAGATTATCGCCCTTGTCTGCTAATATAGGTAATCTGCCTTTATATGTCATTAAATTGCATTCCTCGGCTTTTAAATAGCCACCATGGTTCAGATGTTTTGCATATCATTTGTCATTCTCTTTGGAAATGAATTTCGATCGCATTCACTGTGTCGTTTTTTTGTTTGACGTTAAAAAATATCACTCTTTCACAAATGCTGTCATATATAAACAGACACATGAGAACAGAATAAGATACATCGTTTGTAAAACATGTTTTCGATTATAATTTCGATGCATTCATTAATCTGATCCAGTTTTCATTACGTCTTTACTTCACGTTGTCTTTAACCTCTTTTTACAAAAATTAAATTCCTACATTTTTTATGCAGAACATTTCACAAGATTTAGTTGAAAGTACAATGCAAATTACAGCAACCACGTGACTTGATTAAACTTTTTCATATTAACAAAGAAAATAAGTTATATATTTTTAACTATTGTACTTAACCGGCATTGCATGGGATCTTTCCACTCCAACTTTTGATTGGATTTTATTTTAACTATGCCTTTTTATATTATTAAACAGGCTTTCAAATGTAAAATTCAATTATTACGGTAGCATTTGATTATCAAATAAATTATTGAATCCAATTGTTATAAAAACTATAACTAATTTTGTTTAGATAATGTTATAATTTCTATAAACTAATTCGATGTTTCAGATTTTAAAATATTTTAATACGAGGATTTGATAAAATGTTTAAGCCCGAAATGTCATTCTACTTAATAGTTTAAATACTTAATAGTTTACATACTCAGAAATTCCTTATGGATTTCAATGAGTCATTGAGTAATACATTCTTCTTCTCCATTAAAAAGGTTCTTAAAATTTAGTTGTTTACATTGAGGGAAATATTCTTCCTGTGGATTTAATTTCATCGTTAAATTATTTTTGAACATATAATTGTTAGAATTTCGCTTCATTTTACGCTATTACATTATTTTTATTTCTTATCGATTAATAGGAACTGAAATGTATTAGTAAAAATTATTATTAAATTGAAACACTAACACACTTATTTATGGGGATATTACATTTATTATTATATTACATGCGGCCAAACGAAACAGTTGTCCTTTGTGTGCAAACAACAACTGGTGATATTTCTTTAGGTAATGCGAAACTGAATATTTCAGTCGATAATTATTTATTCTGCCTTTTAAATCAATTTATTGCACAACTTTGTTTTTATGCATTTGCAAGAGAACCATCTACCACTAACTAATTAAGCGGCTATTATAATTTGCAGAATACAACTGTTAGACATATACTATCGAAATGTGGTCTATAATCAACTTAATTTAGTTTTACAACTGTAAAAATATGGAATAAAAAAAAAACTTTTTATTTTAAATTTTATTCACAACTGTTCGTTAGAAAACTGCAATGTTTCAGATTCCATTGAATTTGATCAATAGAAACAGATGAAACAAGATTCCTTGAATTTAATTTCTTCTTAAGACGCCCTGAGCTTAAGCCTTACATGATACAATTAGAGTTGTTTAATTTAAGTCAATATTGCAAACTCTCAAAACAAATGAACAATCTGAAGTTCGTAAGTGTGGAAAAAGTATTGTTTTCTGATGGAAAATACCCTTCAAAAGAGAACGAAAAAGGAAGAGAAGGGAAAGAAAAATGAAGAAAAAAAGGAACCATGTGGGCGACTAGAGGACATACGAGTTAGTGCGAGTGGAACTTTTAAGACAAGATGCAATCTGAACAAAAAATGGTCGTACGACCGTGTGTCGTAAATTGAGCTGCAGACATAGCAGCAGAAAGAAAAAAAATATATTTAAACAACCTACGTGAGCGGCAACAGCGACACCTGCTGCCGCGAGAAATTTAAAAATCTTGCGGTGAAACGAAGACACTTGTAAAACCAAGATGCAAGTGTATTTTGAAAAGTAGCATAAATAAGTGCCAAAAATGTCGAATTTCCTTTTTTCTTCCTTTGCGACTGTCGATGCAAGCAACGTGTGGGTTCGAGTGAAAATGTAACGACCATGATACATAAAAGTGCCTCAGTCTTGAAGGATCCATTATTCACTGACTAAGGACAGTAATGATCAAATATAGTATCAAATATATATTACACTTTGATTCTAGCCCAAATTTCAAAAGCACAATTCCGTCTTTTCTGTAGGAGTTTTTATGCCTCGAGTTCTTCATGTCTTCATATAAATTATAGAATCTACTACAGTTGCGGTCAGAGTAACCTGGTAATAATAACAAGAAACAAGTGATTTCATAACCCCCCCATCGAAATATGTGCTTTATGACAAGGTGTAGTTTACGATCATATTCAGGATTGAGTTCAATACTTGAAAAGTAGGTGTAAGAAAAAGATATAATAAATCTAGGAGTAATGGAGTGACGAAGTTCAATTTCCTTATAAAATGAGGTTCGGAGTGGATAACTATAAAGCCCGGGACACCAAACTCAGTTTTAAAAACGTCGAGAAGAATAAAACACAGATTATTGTTATCAAATTAAACAAATACAAACATTAGCTTGTGAAAAAAATCTTATCTGAAATACTGCAAAAATATGTTTTTTTTTTAACGAAATAAAATAAATAAAGAAAAAAGAACAAAAAAAAACATAAAAAAGTGAACACGATTGCATAATTGCAATTTTAAGTATATCAGCAAATTTTTTTTCCAAAAAGGAATGGATTCCTTTTGGAGCAAATAAAAGCGAAAAAAACGAAAAGTCTATTTTAATGAGCTTTTCATTCCTGATTGAAATAAAAGGTGATAAAAGTAAGCAACATTTTCTTACCGTGTTTTAAATTGGCGAATAGCTTGTTTTGTTTTCGAATCCAAGATACTAATTCATGACATTCAAAGTCAGTCCTTTGTTCGTGTACCTTCGAAATGACAGCGATCACTTTCTCGTAAACGGTAGGTGGCGCCATTGGCTTTCAAACGTATTCTTTTAAAGCAATATTTTTTAAATTTTGTTTTCTTTTCGAGAATATGAAAAACTTGTATAAAAACATGCACGATGTAGAATGTCCGTTCCCTTTTGGTTCAGTAGAGAGTTATAGACAGCACAATCTACAGAAAGACAAAATAGAGACAAGAATATGATGGCAGAATTTTGACTAATGCAGAAGAATAGGAAGAAGAGAAGTTGGGGCGAAGTATAAGAATAAAAATATAAAAAGAAAATAAAAAAAGAAAAAATAATAATAAAAAAGATGAGGAAAAAGAAGAACAAGAATATGATGAAGGAGGAAGGTGGCAGACGATAAAACGGAGATGAAAAATATGGGTTAGTAAACTGTGGAAGACAAAATAATGTGATTGTACAGAAATGAAGCAAAAGCAACAAAGAAAAAGAAAAAAAATAGGAAAAAAGGTGAAGAGGAAAGAACAAAGAAAGCAGAAAAAAAGAAAATTACAGAAGAAAAGGAAGAAGAAAAGAAGAAAAAAGAAGAGAGAAGATGACGGAAGTTGAGTAAATAAAAAGAAGAGGGAGGAGCAAGGGGTGGGGGAAAGGAAATCGGAAGGAGAATAACAAGAAAAAGGAGGAGAGAATACAAAGAAGTGCATGAGAGTCAAAAAGAGGACAACATAAAGAAAAAGAAGGTGGGGAGGAGAAGAACAGAATAAAATACAAGAAGAATGATAAGAAAACTAGAAAAAAGAAGAGAAAAAGATGAGACGGATAAATGAAAGGGGAACTAAGAAAGTAAAAGATAGAAAAGAAGAAAAGAAAGAAGAGAAAAGAAGGAAGAAGATAAAAAAGAGGTAAAGTAAAAGAAGAGAATAAAAAGAAAAAATAATAAAGAAGAGAATAGCAGAATGAGAAAAGACGAATAATTGAAATTTGAAAAGACAGAATCACTAAAATCAACAGGCGAACAAAGCATGAATGTCGCACTAAAATAAAACATGTTTAATAAGTGTCAGTTTCAATCGGATAATTGCTATGGCCTACTTTGCTCTCTCACTTTCACCCTCTCGCTCTTTCAGTGTATCGATTTCTATCTCTTTTCTTTCTTCGCTCTAAATTCATACACATAATAACATAATAACCTTTCTGGATAAAACATGCTGCAGATGCGAACACGGAAAACGAAGAAAAGAATTGCAAATATTAGAAATTTCCGGATAAAACGTTTATAAATTTACAACGATTACTAAGTTTATAAATTTACAACGATTACTAAGTTTATAAATTTACAACGATTACTAAGTTTATAAATTTACGATTACTAAGAGAAAATAATTCGGGAGCATTCTAAAACATGTCGAATACCAATGCATATTTTATGCACCTTATTATTTGAAATGAATTAAAACTATATTTGGCATATTTTTCATTATAAATGTCTACCCCGAACAACGGCGGATAGTGACATTCATAAATAAAAATACAAAATATTCCACCAAAACCAAACAGTGAACTGTAACTATATATATATATATATATATATATATATATATATATATATATATATATATATATATATATATATATATATCCCGAAAGGATGAAACACTAGTGTCTGTAGGTATTTAATTATTATAGTAAAAAAAATAATTATGACAGCCCCTTTAAGAAATTCGTTTCTTATCGTTGAGCACTTTCAGTTGAATTAAAAGTCGGTCAATTTAGCTCTTATGCGTAGATCATCGTATAACGATTTGATCACTGTCTATCTGACGTAATGAACATTTAAATTAAAATGTTTAAAATTCAACGCTATTTCACACGGTTAATGGTAGCCGAATGGATACGGCCTCCGCTAATCGAGCCAGAGATGTCTCGTGTCGCGGGGTTCGAATCGTTCGACTGGCAGTAATCGTGACACCCTGCACTGAAGAATCCCGAAAGGATGAAACACTAGTGTCTGTAGGTATTTAATTATTATAGTAAAAAAAAGAATTATATATATATATATATATATATATATATATATAATAAAAAGTGTGTGTGAGAGAGGACTCCGAAACGGCTAGGTCGATTTTTAGGAAATTCACACAAATGTACTGCAGCTGGTAATATCCTTGTCATGAAATGTCTTCGATAAGTATCGATAATCGATCATGGAAAAATCCGATAGCAGGCGATTTTGACCAAAGTTACCACCTTATACAGCCTAACATCACAAGTGCATTTAAGAAGTTTTATTACCACACAAGCCGAAAGATCTGGCATAGAAAATCAACAGTAGTTTTTTTTGATATGACAGAGGCGCGTCCGAAATTACTGTTTCTGTTTAAAGCACAATTGAACTATGATAATTGACTTTTTCCGTTTAAACTTAAATTCAACCCATTATCTGCACACAAGCAGAAAGGCTAGGCATATAAAATGAAATTACAAAAATCAAGATAAATACTATTTTAAATTAGAACTTATCAAGACAATAACAAGTATATTTCGCTCGAATACATGAGAGGAGACTGCATATATATATATATATATATATATATATATATATATATATATATATATATGAGTATATATGAACAAAGAGTTAATAAAACATGTTAAAAACACTTTAACAAGAGTTAAAAGCATATCTAATTTTTAAAAAGGAAACACAAGTGAAGTGGATTGTCTTTAATCTGCGGAGTTTCGAAAGAAATACTTTACTTCTCATCAGAGGGGAGGAAATAGCAAAATATGGAATTAAATTTTGCTTATAAAGTATTTAATGAAACTGCAAGTGAGCTATAGAGCGTACTTGCTAAAAGTTAAAAAAAAGCAGTGAGGGAGTGAAAAAAATGATTTTACGTGAATGGATATTCGGTTGAAGATCCAGGGATGGTAAAATCCAAAAGTCTTCGTAAAAGTATCAAGATGTAAAGAATTACGTTACTGAGAAGTATTTCGAGGTCACCTAAAAACAGAATTCCGTTAAATAATTCACAACTGAGTATGAGAAAAAAAATAGTTCAATATATTATCATAAAAATAAAAAAATAAAATGTACGGAGAGCGGATAAGTGGAGAGGAACTGAGAAATACATTTGAAAATTAAAAATGAAAACAGTAATATTGGACGGAGACTGAGCTATTTTTAGAACAGAAAAGTGAATGTCACAATGACCCAAACAAAATGACGTTGTAATGGTGCAAGAATTAAGGCAGAATAAAGGGTAGAAGTTAAAATAGACAAGTAACGATGAAATTGTCTGCAGGTATCATAGAACTGAAGCTAATTAATTGTGAAATAAGTAGATATAAATTAAAGTTAGGGGTTATGAGTTTAATGTGGAGATATCTCTATCTAATAGATAAGGAATGGTACATAAAGTCGTGATAGATTATTAAAAAAATCAAAAGGGAGATTAAACGACGGATAGGCATATATTAAAAACTGCAAGAAACACACATATACATACGCACATGTTAATGTAAATGTACATAAAAACATATAATCAAACATACATTAAAAAATGTAAAAATATAAATGCATAGGTAGATAGATATACAAAATATATCCGCGTGCATACAATCGGAGACTGTAGGTATTAAGCCGGCCAAGCAAAATGAAAAGAAGAAATTACATTTCAAAATTCTATAATTTTGTGGAATTAAATATCTAAGGATTTGATTTTAAAGCGATATAATTTGAAATTTTCCATATTTAAAGTTGATCTTATGTTTGCAATGGGAAATTAGTTTGTTTTTAGAGTTTATTATATTGCTATTTTGGGGGAATAAATTATTGTTATAGCTTCGGCTGTGCATAGGTGACATGACTTAGAGACTGGAGTGTAAGACTTAACCTTTTTTTAGGATAGCCCATTTAATTGAGAAGGAAGTTTGCTAGACTTAAGTTTTAATTAAAATGATGAGAGAAGTTCATTAGTTATTATTAGAATTTTGGTTGTTAAAAGATGTGTGGTTATATATGCTTGTCTTTATTAAAGTTGAAGTAGCGCCGATATACGTATATCTTTTACTATGGGTTCAGGGACTTATATTAATATGTTCTGGGATTAAATATGGGGAGATAATTAAAATTTTGTTCATAGTGATAAACAATAGCCAGGACAATCAATGTCGGGATAGTGTTTTGAAGGGGATCATAAGATATTAGTGTTAGGATGATTGTTAGGAGAAATATTGTTATTATTATTATTACCAGTTGTATGACTGTTAATAGAAGAGCTACTTCATTGGTTTATTGGATGAGTGATTCTATCAGATGGTTGATGGGAAGGGAGAGAGCTTAACGACAGAATATTAGTATATGCTATGAGTGGGTCACGGGGAGCTCTGTAATCGTGCATGAATATATAACATCTTTATGGATGCAATGATTATTGAGTGGGCATATTTTGCGTGTTATTACAATTGCAGTTATTTTGTAGTTTAATTGGGAGAGATTTTTTGGGCAAGTTTAATATTTTTGTTATTGGATGTTAAGATTCTTTGTGCAAAATTAGTTAGAGTTGAATAATACTTATTGAGTTCTTTTTTTTTTTATCCAAAATAGAACTACATCTATGTGAAAGAGTTTTGTACCATATTAAACAATTCTTTAGGTATATTGGTTTTGACATTTGCGCTAAATGGAGTATTAAAATACATATTTTTCTGTCTCCTCAGGCAGTTGTGCGATTAAGAGGTGTTATGATTAGTATGTTGGTTTGGATAATGGTAGTTATGTGGTTCATTATTATTGATAGCGGTAGGTCTTGTTATATGAACTATTTTTTTGCGAGTCATATGGTGCGTGCTTACGGATATAAGACGACCAACAGGGGAGGCATAATTGTTGTATTTAATATTTTTATAATTCCTTAAGGCATTGTTGAAGAATGTAGCATTTTTCTTAAATATTTTTTGTCGGCAGAAATTATTCTCGAGAGGGATGGTACTGTAGACTTTATAATTGAATTGCGAAGAATAAAAGTGTATAGTTGGGTTTATGGTTGGGGCTATATATCTTGATGTTTAGGTTTAGTGTGACGTAAAAAAAAATTGGAGTTTTTTTAATCTGGTTCGATAACTATAGAAAGGCCAAAGTTATTAAAAATATGTAATTATTTTTATTGCTTTGTTATATTCTCTTGGGCTGACTGTAGTAGCGAATAGGGCATCGTCTCTATAAAGGCTCCCCTTAGATATGTTTAAATTGTTATTTAAGTACTTTCAGGAAGAAGATCCACACTAAATTTGTAACCTCAGCAGAGTAAGAAGACCATTAAAATATCAAAATAATTGGGGGTTTCTTTTCTGGTCCAATATTTATTGTTAAATGGTATTAGGGATTTTCTGACTAGGAGATATCATTAAATTAGTTAAGTCAGAATTTCTATTAGCGAAAATTAGAGTCTTATTTAAGAAATTCGGAGAAATTGATTAATAATAGTTGTTGATGTAAAAAAATTGTGAAGTTAAAGAGACAGTTATTTTTTAGGGAAAGAAACCAATTAATTACGGGATCCGACTATTGTCAAAGAGGGAAGTTAACTTTTTATTTAATAGAAGAGATAATTCTATCTAGGATATGTTTGTTCGACGCTCCTAAGTCAGAGCTAGATGAGCAGATCAATCTGATGGATGGGTTGCCATAGAAATTAGATTTGTGCTACTTGAGGATGAATATATGGGTACCCAGAGGGAGCATTTCAGTGAAGTTATGAATGTTCATTAAAGTAAGTAAAGATTTTGCATAAGAATTAATAGAATCTAATGTGTTACGAGGGACTATTTTGTAAGACTTATTGAGCTCTTTATAGATGAGTTCTTTAATATGTAGGATAGTCAAAATTATAGTAGTCTTTTGTTTTGTCAGCAGAGACGAATATATGTTTATTTTTAAAAACTTTCTCAGCAAAGTTGTTGATTTTTTTGGGTAACTGGACTATAATAATGTTTTTGTTTTTCAAATTTAATTTTCTTGACGAATTTTAACATTGAATTATCGAACTCGTCGTAGTAAGAACTATATTTCGGGTGGACAGTGGTTTTTAGTCCGTAAAATTTGGCAGCAGATCTTTCAATTTTCTTTTGTTCCCTTTGAGAGTTGAAAAAGAGTTCATTTATTAAGAGTTCTGGGTGAAATTGAGCTCCAGCAGAAATAGACACATTCAATTTTTTTTTATTAAAGTTCAAATCATCATGATAAGCTTTCCATCTTATTTTGTTTTGGAAAATGTTTACTGCTTGAACAAATTTATGGATATATTCTGGCTGAGTAGGGATAGGGATATTTTTAGCAGAAAGGGAAATGTGTTCCTTTTTGTACATATCTGGAGAGGATAAAAAAAAGCTCAGCCAAACGTGAGGTTCAAATGAAAGAAAGAATTACAATTAAGTTTACAAAGATAATCCAAAATAGTAAACTTAAAATATATTCTAAATATTAAAGGCCTAATATTTATAAATTAATCCTAACCAAATGTCAAAGCTCAATAAAACCAAATAGGAAATAGAGCCAATAGTATAAACAAATAGTAAATAGGGCATGTTAAACAAATTTTAACAAAAACAAAATGAGAGTACAAGAAAAAAATTACGCTTAAACCACACCAAAACTCAAACAAAACCAACCTATGTCCTCCCTTGAGGCTTGCATTTACGAACATCCGTGGGCTTAGAACTAATTTAAATGATTTTGAAGCATTTCCCCTAACAAACACCATGGCTGTCTTAGCACTAAATGAGACAAACCTACACTCCTCCATCCCCTCTAACTACTTTAACATGCCCGGATATCTCCCACTCTACCGTAAGGACTCTGACATATGCACGGGCTTGGAGTCTATACTCGAAACACCCTCCCCGTGACTAGAGAAACTAAACTAGAAGCGGACAATCAAGCCGTTATGCAACATAACATTAGCTACTTTTATTTTCTCTACTGCTCTCCCTCGACTCAGGACTGTACCCTAATAAACAAAGTCTCTAACAGCATAGATAATCACTTCCCCTCGACACTACCGCACAAGTGCATGTGTTTGGTGACTTCAATGTCCACCACAGCAACTAGCTTGGATTTTCTACTCACACAGACGCAGCTGGTACCACAACGCTTATCTTCCCGATGACCTGTGTAAGAATGCCCACAGCCCACTTGCGAACGCCGATCATGCAGTGGTAATTGTTGAAATCGCTCTAAACTCTAGAGCTAAAACTCAAGAGCCATTGCTAAAAAAACGAGATATTATCAAACGGCTGACTGGGAAGCCATCAGGGACCTCATCAGGTACGCCCCATTGCCAAATATCTTTTCACTTCCTACTGAACATTACGCAAATGAGACCACTGAATGGTTCAAAATGGCAATCGAAGCACATGTTCCCACGCGCAAATTTTATAGCAAGCCCCCTCTCCCCAATGGTTTTCTTCTACTTGTACAGCTGCCATAGTGCAAAGGCAGCACGCGTACCACAGATTTAACCGACATAAATCCAGTTCAAAGAGACAAAAGTATATAGAAACCAGAAATGACTGTAAGAAAGAAATAGAGACAGCTAAGAGAAAATTTACAGAAACCACCAAAAAACGCATCGAAACACAGAAATTAGGAGCCCGTGACATCTGGAAAATCTACAACAGTGTAGTAAATAATGGGCAATCAACAAGTCCCTCCCACTATCCAACAATCATGAGGTTGTTGCTCTGCAATTGAGAAGGCTTACATGCTTGCCAGTCGGTTTGCCTCCAACTCCACACTAGACCCTGCTAACCCCCCCTCCCTAACTTTCCTTTGCGGACAGACGCCACTCTAGACGACCTGAAAATTACCCCTTCTCAGGTGCATGCTATCATAAAAAATCTTGATACTGCAAAAGCATGTGGACCTGATCTCATCCCGGCTATGCTATAAAAAAGTGCTCCACCAAAGTAGCTCGAGATCTTTCTAAACTTTACAACAAATGCTTTACTGAATCTTGCTTTCCTGCCTGCTGGAAAACTGCTTCTGTGGTACCAGTTTTCAAGAATTCTGGCGAAAGAACCGACCCAGTAAATTATCGCTCCATTACTCTCCTCTCACTCTTCGCTAAAATATTTGAGACCATAATTAACCATCACATTACAGATGTTAAACTTCTGACTGACCAACAATATGTATTCAGGCAAGCCAGTTCCACAGAAGACATCCTAACTGTAATCTCAGAGCGTATATACCATTCACTGGACAAAGCAGGGGAAGGTAGAGCGGTAGCTCTAGATATCCTTAGATAAGAGAAAAATCCAGGTTGTCTCGACGGTCGTACATCTAAACAATATGATATAAATTCGGGAGAGCCTCAAGGGTCTATTCTTGGACCTCTATTATTCCTAATATTCATAAATGACCTCCCTAACAAAATTGTCTGTGAGATCGGTATATATGCTGATGGGACCACGCTCTATAACAAACCCGACAGGAAAACAAATGGACACATATCAAAAGAGATGGCAGAAACGCTAGAGGATGACTGTTGTAGAATGGGACAAAAATGGATGGTCACATTCAATGCTGCCAAGACTAAACTTGTTTCCTTCAATAATTACAAGAAACCTTCTCTACCACCAATAGCAATGGCCAATGAATTTTTATCTGAAAGTACATCTTTTAGGCTCCTTGGTCTAACGTTCACAGGAAACTGAGTTGGAACAATTACATTGAGAGTATTGCTAGGACCGCTGCGAAGAAGGTAGGTTCTCTCTACCGTGCTAGAAAGCTACTAACGTCTGAAAGTATCCTGTACCTCTATAAGGCCACCATTCGCCTATGTATGGAGCATTATTGTCATATTTGGGCTGGTGCATCTGCCACTAGTATATCGCTCCTAGACAAGGTTCAAAAGAAAGTTGTCAATCTGATAGGTCTTGAACTTTCATCTAAGCTTCAACCTCTGTCCCATCGACGAAATGTTGCATCCCTCTGCTTGTTCTACAAGTACTTTAACGGTGAATCCTCTGACGAACTGCACGCACATGTGCCCCCTCGACGTAAATACCCCTGAGCAACCCGACAAGCAACTAAATCCCACCCCTTCACAGTAGAGATGTAAGAGAGCCTTCTACTCCAGTAGCTTCTTCCCCAGAACCGCTGGCCTTTGGAATTCCCTTCCGGATCCCTGCTACCCCAACTGTACTGACATGCACAAGTTCAAGTGTAACGTGAACCGATATCTTGCTGCCCAACTCCCTACATAGTACCCCTGATGCTTCTGTCCCTAATAGTAGCCCCCTACATCAAAGTGGAAATAGGCCTTGTTTGGGGTGAAAATGTAATAATAAAAAAACAGGAGTTAAAACATTTAATTTCAAAAAAGGAAACACACAAAAGGTAGATTGCCCTTAATCCGCGGAGTTTCGAATTATATAATTTTCCTTCTCATCAAAGGTGTGAAAATAGCAAAATGCAGAATCAGATTTTGCTTATAAAGTATTTAATGGAACTGCAAATGAGCTATAGAGCGTTCTTGCTAAAAGTAAAACACGTAATATATAAAACAAGTATATATATATATATATATATATATATATATTTCTCTATAAATATATTTTCTTATATACCAAGCCTTATTTAAGAAGCTCAATGTAATTATATTTTCTCTCCCTCTCTCTCTCTATATATATATATACAGAGAGAGAGAGGGAGAGAGAGAGAGAGGGAGAGGGAGAGAGAGGGAGAGGGAGAGAGAGAGAGAGAGGGAGAAAGAGAGAGAGAGCAAGTCCAGTATATTACGTATATAGCAAATAAAACAAGACAAATTGATTATGAAAAAAATTGAATAGATCACAATATTTATTAATTCATAAAAAAATCAACAATGAATTATAAAGAAAGAAACATCTTTAATCTGTGCATTTTCAAAGATATTAACTTTTCATCAGAGGATGAACATTAGTAAAAAATATATTACTCGTTACCATAAATTTGAAAATATACAAAAATATAAGAAAACATTTATGTGAAATAGAATGCAGTTTCAATAGAATAACAGATTAAAAGAAAACGATTTATTAAATTATGAAAATATATGGCAATAAGACCACGCAGAATATTCCATATTTATTATTATAGAGAAAAGTTTGTATTGATTATATATATATATATATATATATATATATATATATATACTAGCAGAAGTACCCGCCGTTGACTAGGTTCAAAAACAGCACACAGAAAATGGACTGTGATTGATGAAATATGATAGGTTATGAAAAGGAGGGGGTGGTAAAGAGATAGATTTTGATACTCAAAAATTTTACCCTAAGCAAAATATGATGAAAGTAAAAATAATTTTCGTGAAAATATATTTTTTATATCAACTTTTCCATTCGTAGCCAAGAGTGACCAACAAAATGATGTTTCCTTATAAAGAGAAAATGTTATATATATAATAATATAAATATACAAGAAATAAACGTTACCATAGTCAATAAAAGTTACTTTTATCGTAGAAAAGTTGATTAGTTTGTATTTTTAAGTAGTTTGTAAAAAAAAATTTTCTTTTAAATTCACGAACCGGTTTAAAAAAATAAAAATGGCAGCGACTTTGAAATGGAGTGCCCCGTTTTAGATTTGAAGGAGGAGCACCTGAGCATTCTGTGTTAACAATTTAAGAGAGTTCCGTCAACGTAAGGAATATTTATAAACATATTTTAATGTTTTCCGTAATTTTGTGGTTGAGGAATATTCGATTATGGCATGTGTATTTCATATAAAAATTGATTTTAAGCAGTTATCGCCTAAAATTTCGTATTAATTTCGGTTCGCTGAAATTATTTCAAGTAAAGAGCATTAAAAACTATTTCAAAACAAAACAAAAAAAAAAACGAACTGAACTTTTAATGACTATGTTAACATTTATCTCTTGTATATTTATTTTTTCGGGTAGTCGTTTGTTGGCTTTTTTGCAACATTCTTACTAAATAATATCGACGAAATATCGAAAAACAAAGAAACAAAAACAGTTTGGAAATATAATGAAATTTTACTTACTTTAGTAAAATAATCTGAAATAGCAAAATGGGATATTAAAAAAGTAAACACGTAATTACTTTAGTTTTTAAAGCAAAGAATCGATATAAATAAGAATAAGAAGAAAATAGCGCCCTTTTCAAGCAGAACAGATTCGTTTCAGTTTTACAGTATTGAACGGTGTAGTATTGCGACGTCGGATTCAGGGTTGGACTATTGTAATGTAAAGAACACGCAGAAAGGGTTGTAATCAACTGAATTCCTTTTAGTACACTGACAAAAAAGCTTTAACAGATATATAAGTAAAAATAAAAAGGTTATGTAAACGTTTTTAAAAAGATACGTAATCACGTGAGCAGGATGTTTTCCTTCTTTTGACACGATAACAAGTAACGTTCTTATTTTTTATTATTTATCTATTTATCTATTTTCGAAAGTGTGCCACGTGCAAATGGAGAAGGAAAGCACAGAGTTATGCAAAATTTGTGTCGAGAATTGTCTAAAGTTCCGACTTTTTTTTTTGGCTTTCACTTTAATAAGAACGTGAATTTATGAGGTTAATCTATTCGACACAATATGATTAAACTCCAAAAAAAAAAAAAGCTAACGTGAATTAAGATTAAAGTAAAGGTGTTATTGTGGAACCTATCCCCTTTTAAAATACCTCGTTAAACTGTGTGATATATTTCCATTCTATGGAGGTCAGGCGCGAACGAACACCTAATAATTTTATTATACCACATTTCTTCAAACTGAAACATAATTATCAAAGTATACTTACGCAAATACACTTGTACCCGATATTATTCATACCCCTCGGATCTTTGAGATTTCTATAAGAATATTGCTCAAACCAGAAGATAGACAATATTAAAGGGATTTCAAACAATAAATCAAGCATAAGCATTTAATTTAAACTCAACAAATAAATAAATTATGCAAGTTTGAAGCATTATACTTAGAAAAACAATAATGGCACTAGTTCAAAATTATTCATACCTCTCTTACTAATAGTCAATAGCATGCCCTTTATTCTTAATAACTGCCTGTAACCGTTTTGGATATTTATCAACAAGGTTTTTACAAGCATCAACACTGATTTTTGACCATTCTTCAATGCAGTAGTTCTCTTAATCCCTCAAATTTTTAGGTTTCCGCTTTTTAACCTCAGTTTTCAATATGTACCAGAGGTTTTCGATAGGGTTCAGGTCAGGACTCTGGCTAGGCCATTCCAAAACATTAATGTGATTATCCTCAAACCATTTCTTGACTATTTTGGCAGTATGTTTTGGATCATTATCCTGTTGAAGGACCCAGTTTGGTCCTAAATGGAGCTTCTCCGCATCCTGTCTAATGTTTTTCTGGAGTATCTCCAAATATTGCTCCTTCTTCATGGTTCCATCTATCTTGACCTAACTACCTGGACCACTAGCCGAAAAGGAGCCCCAAAACATTAGGCTACCACCACCATGTTTCACCGTGGGTATGGTGTTCTTTGGGTTGTAAGCTTCTCCTTTCTTCCTCCAAACGTAAGAAGCATCCATATGGCCAAACAATTCAATTTTTGTTTCGTCAGTCCACAAAATACTTGAGAAAACGGACTCTGGAGAATTCACATGGGTCCTAGCAAACTTTAGACGTGCTGCAAGGCGTTTTCCGGTGTGCAATGGAGTCCTTCTTGGTCTTCTTCCTTTCAGACCATTTTCATGCAGAGTCCTTTGCAATGTTTGCCTTGATATTTTTATGCCAGAAGACTCCAGATTTTCTAAAATGTCCTTAGTAGTGGTGGTTGGATTTGCATTAACACTTCTTACAATATTCCTGGTGGCTCTAGCAGACAGTTTCCTTTTCCTTCCTCTACCAATCAAGTTGTTTGTTGTGTGGTGGCTCTGGAATTTTTTGATGATGCTCTGTACTGTTGCTGTAGGGACCTCAAATTTCTTGGAAATTGACTTGTAACCTAAACCATCCTTATGTGAATTCACAATTTTAGTCCTAAGATCATTACTAAGCTCTTTTTTCTTCCCCATTCTAATAATTTTATTCTGTTTTTGGTTTTCAGTTGATATCATTTTAATTTCTGAAAAATGCAAAAAACGAAATGAAATTAATCAAAGGTTGTATAAAAGCATTCAAAATAAGAATCAAACAGGAAACAAACAGTCAGAAACTCGATTAATACTGAAAAACTAAGGGGGTATGATTATTTTTTAACATTGCAGATTTTATAAATAGCTGTATATTTCTTTTATTACAAGTATCCCGAGATTTTAAAATGACGAAAATGATCAGAAGAGGTTTATTAAGAATATGTATCAATATGGACGTAAACAATAAATTCTTACAAAGTTACACATAATAAACTCAATTTTCAAGAGGGGGTATGAATAATATCGGGCACAAGTGTAGATATGAAAAGTCTTTGTTTAAATTTGTGCCATATTTCCATGGAGTATAGGAGCGAACGCAGACCCCACATCCCTATACAATCCCTATTTTAGTTGAAACATACTTATCAAAGTATTCTTATGTACATCTATAGTAAAAACCCTTGTATACCTTTTTTTTTTTCATTTTTTATTTCCATATTTTGTGGGCCAGGCGCGAACTCAGACCCACAATTTTTATGAACCATTGTTCTGCCAGATCAAACATAACCATTCCTGATCTTCGGTAGATCTTCTATTATTATATGCAATCAGTTTTTTAAAATAGTCAACTGTATAGGAGCCTATTCGTAACCACACACACACACACACACACACACACACACACACACACACACACACACACACACACACACACACACAGACATTCAGCTTTATATTATAGACTAGCAGAAGTACCCGTTGACTGGGTTCAAAAACAGCCTACAGAAAATGGACTGTGATTTGTGAAAGTATGATAGGTTATGAAAAGGAGGGGGTTGTAAAGAGATAGGTTTTGATACTCAAATATTTTACCCTAAACAAAATATGATGAAAGTAAAGATAATTTTCGTAAAAATATATTTTTTTATATCAACTTGTCCATTCGTAGCCAAGAGTGACCAATAAAATGATGTTTTCTTATAAAGAGAAAATATTATATATATAATAATATAAATATACAAGAAATAAACGTTACCATAGTCAATAAAAGTTACTTTTATCGTAGAAAAGTTTATTAGTTTGTATTTTTAAGTAGTTTGTAAAATTTTTTTTTTAATTCACGAACCGGTTAAAAAAACAAAACAAAATGGCAGCGACTTTGAAATGGAGAGCCCCGTTTTCAATTTGAAGGAGGGGCACGTGAGCATTCTGTGTTAGTAATTTTAGAGAGTTCCGTCAACGTAAGGAATATTTATAAACATATTTTAATGTTTTCCGTAATTTTGTGGTTGAGGAATATTCGATTATGGCATGTGTAGTTTATATAAACATTCATTTAACTAGTTATCGCCTCGAATTTCGTATTAATTTCAGTTCGCTGAAATTATTTCAAGTAAAGAGCATTAAAAACTATTTCAAAGCAAAAGAAAACATGAACTGAACTGTTATTGACTATGTTAACATTTATCTCTTGTATATTTATTTTTTCGGGTAGTCGTTTGTTGGCTTTTCTGCTAAACACTCTTACTAAATAATATCGACGAAAATCGAAAAACAAAGAAACAAAAAACAGTTTTGAAAAATAATGAAGCTTTAGTAAAATAATCTGAAACAGCAAAATGGGATATTAAAAAAGTAAACACGTAATTACTTTAGTTTTTAAAGCAAAGAATCGATATAAATAAGAATAAGAAGAAAATAGCGCCCTTTTCAAGCAGAACAGATTCGTTTCAGTTTTACAGTATTGAACGGTGTAGTATTGTGCCATCGGAGTCAGGATTGTACTATTGTAATGTAAAGAACACGCAGAAAGGATTGTAATCAACTGAATTCCTTTTAGAACACTGGCAAAAAGCTTTAACAGATCTATAAATAAAAATAAAAAGGTTATGTAAACGCTTTTAAAAAGTTACGTAATCACGTGAGCAGGATGTTTTCCTTCTTTTGACACGATAACAAGTAACGTTCTTATTTTTTATTATTTACTAATTTATCTATTTTCGAAAGTGTGCCACGTGCTAGTGGATAAGGAAAAAATAGAGTTATTAAAAATTTGTGTCGAGAATTGTCTAAATTTCCATTTTTTTTTGGCTTTCACTTTAATAAGAACGTGAATTTATGAGGTAAATTTATTCGGCACAATATGATTCAACTCCAAAAAAAAAGCTAACGTGAATTAAGATTAAAGTAAAGGTGTTATTGTGGACCCTATCCCCTTTTAAAATACCTCGTTAAACTGTGTGACATATTTCCATTCTATGGAGGTCAGGCGCGAACGAACACCTAATAATTTTATTATACCATATTTCTTCAAACTGAAACATAATTATCAAAGTATACTTACGCAAATAGATATGAAAAGTCTTTATTAAAGTTTGTGCCATATTTCCATGGGTTACAGGCGCGAATGCAGACCCCACATTCCTATACAATCCCTATTTAAGTTGAAACATACTTATCAAAGTATTCTTATGTACAGCTACATCAGAAACCCTTGTATAACTTTTTTTTTCATTTTTTATTTCCATACTTTGTGGGCCAGGCGCGAACTCAGACCCCACAATTTTTATGAATCACCGTTCTGACAGATCCAACATACCCATTCCTGATCCTCGATATATCTTCTATCATTATATGTACTCAGTTTTTTTTAAAATAGTTAAATATATAGGAGCCTATTAGTGACCCCCTACACACAGACGTTCAGCTTTATATTATATATATATATATATATATATATATATATATATACATATGTATATATATATATGTACATTAATGATTAAAGCTTAAAAATAACAACCTCGTTGCTATCAGCTTAAATCGAAGCCAAAACATTCAGCGCCTCAACATTAGTCGTTTCCGTCTTAACTGTCACCAAATGACTAACAACGATTAAAAATTTTAGTGATTTCAAGCTAAAAAACATATATCTACGTATACTTAAAGTTTAGTCGATTTACTCCTGCTGGAGTCAAGTGTTTTCTTTTTCAATTTACAGGCTAAAAATCAAATCGAAATTCTGAGGTCTAAATACTCTAATCAAGTTTCAAGTCTGCAGACCAAATTTTCAGAGAGGAGTTTTGTAGAGACGTTTCGTATACACGCGGTTACTTATATATATATATATATATATATATATATATATATATATATATATATATATATAATATGAGCAAAATTAGCAAGTAAAGAATAGATTACTAAAAAAGTTTTTTCAAATTCAAAAGTATAGAAATATGAATACATATTTATAGAACAACACAACCTTATCCAGATTAAAAATGCTCAATATCAGAGATACCAATTCTCCCAACCCCGAATATTTTTTAAAAGATTCTAAAGGATATTTTATTGAACTCCTCTTGGATTTACTAATCGCCATAAACTATTACGAACTTTTGAATCTGAATATTTGCAACCAAAATTATTGGATAATGCTGATTATTTTTTTCATTTTTCTCATAAACGTTTATTTTCTTTCAAAAAACTTTTTTTCTCGACTGTTTTCAAAATTGAACTTACCAGCACAAATAGATATTTAGCTATATTTGCCCTTTGAGGAGAAGAACCTATATTTGAAATTCAATGGAATAAGGAATCTTTCACCTCTATTTCGTATTCCTTGTTTTGAATACAATATTGTAAATTCAAATTGACGTTCCGACTGTATATAACCATGTCGGTGTGCTAGAACGTTTTCATTGTAAATTCTATCAATTATGAACGACATTATGCATAAAATAATTAAGCGTAATAGTTAAATACAACTAACCATCTAAAAAGAAACGATAAAATGAATAAGTAATTAATGCTCGTTTTTCAAAGGAATATGCAAATTAGTAAACCTCCGTGGAGTCGCTCACTGAGTATATCAAGAAGTTTGTTTAAAGAAGTTTATAAACTAAAAAACGTAGACTTAATATCAATGTGTAAGCGAAAAAGAAACCTCAACATTATTAGGATGAAATTTCCCAATAACTATTTGCCATCAAGTAATAAACGTTCCCAAAATTTCAGTTTCCTTAAAATATTTAAAGAGTACGTAACAAAAAATAATATGGACGCAACCTGCAATTTTAAAATCCAGTTTTATTAGATTTGAATAGAATTAAATAAATCTCCATTCGGCACCAAATATGTTTAAAATTTTTTATTGACCCGTTTAATTTTAGATATTTTCTTAAAGCCAAATCGTATATTCTGATAAAAATTGGAATAAGGATTCTACACATAATGTTCTGTTCGTATATATATATATACTCATAAACTCACATATATTTATGTACAATAAAATATTTAGACCTTAAGGTAGTAACCACCTTCCTAAAGCTACCAAGCTATATGAAATTAATCAAATTATATATATATATATATATATATATATATATATATATATATATATATATATATATATATATATATATATATATATGGGGCGTTCAAAATGTAATGCCTCTTGAATTTATTATTAATGCTAGAGAAGGGATTAAAAATTAAATTGTTATGATGACCGAACTTATGCATTCATGACCTGAAGTTCTGTCTCTTTGTTGCAGATATTTACGGTGTGTAACTAAGAAGATAAACCCTATCAGGGACGTCCATCAGTAGCAGAGATGCGTCATTGAATTCTTTGCAAAAGTGCATTGCGAGTAATGGTGAATATGTAGAAATATTAATTCCGAAGAAAAAATGTCAGTCGTTTTTGTGGTACCACTTCTGTTTTTGAAACCCTTAAACATTTTCAGTACCTTTGGAACGACACTAGTACATTTTCTAAATTATATATTCTTCCAGCCCAGAGAAAATATGCGACAGTAGGTAACATATATTTGCTAATTAAGTTTAATTCGAATTATCGGCTCCGCCTATTACTTTTATTAATTACTAGACTACCCGTGACCCGTTGGGTCAGCATTTTATATTAGCTATGGAATTCATGTATGAGCGTGACACTTGTGACGTAAAGAAATAGTTTTTTTTTGACATAACAGAAACATTTCTATGAAAGCAAATTGAAATGAAAAATCAACGGACGGATCACTCAAACATGAAAAAAATCCTCCCTATTCGTGTAAAGTTACCTATTTTTCCGAATAATCGCTCAAAAATCGAAAATTAAACATGATTTTCCTACGAATCGAATGCAGACGGAAGTCATTTAACAGCAAAACGGCACATGAACCCACTGATAAGAAATATAAGAATGAAAAGCCCATATTGGAATCCTTCAACCAAGTTATAGAAACTTAAAATCTAAAAGAAAAATAAATAATTAATAAAACCTGAAGCAAAAAAAAATAAAACCTAAATAAATAAGATAAAACTAATATTGAAACAGATTAGTAATTGCGTCAACAAATTTATCGTTCTCACACAACTATTTTGTATCTAGAAATGTAAACAAAAAATAAAAGAGAAGGAAGGAAGGAAGGAAGGAAGGAAGGAAAAGTGACGGATAGAGAATAGTAGTAGTAGTAGTAGTAGTAGTAGTAGTAGTCTTGGCTTTACTACAATTGTTCTTATGTTTGTCAACGGGTTAATGTTGTTTAGTTGTATGAAAATAGCGACAGTATAGTTGTAATAAAGAATAGTTGCAAAACACCCCCACTCTTCCCATGTTAAATAATAATTTCGAAATAATAACGTTAATATTTCAATGCGCAAGCCAAAATCTGCTAAAGAAGCAATTTGTGTTTATTTGTTTACGTTGTTATGAGTAAATGTTTATGCACGCATGCGCAACCAGATGTCGTAAACCGGAAAGTGGGTTACATCACTCGTTACAAGGTCATTTGAGTTTTATAATTATATAGATTTTGTGTACATTTATATTTATTTTTGTATTATCGGCTTCACCTATTACTATTATAAATTATATTTTGTGTACATTTATATCTTTTTTCGTATTATCGGCTTCACTCTTATTTATTATTTGTGTGTTTCTTTTATTGATTTTTTTGTATTATTGGCTATTATTACGCTTATTAATTATTTTTGAGTATATTAACTATATAAATAGTATAATACAATTCCGCCGATTAATTTTTTATTTATGTTTTTGTGTGTTCTTTTTTATTTTTCGTATAATCGACTTCACCTATTACTATTATAAATTATATTTTGTGTACATTTATATCTTTTTTCGTATAATCGACTTCACCTATTACTCTTTTAAAAATTGTTTTTGTACATTTATATTTTTTCTTCATTACACGTATTCTTTTTGTGTATATTTATATATTTTTTGTATTATCGGCTTTACCTAACACTCTTATTAATTATTTTTGTGTACATTTATATATTTTGTTCGTTCTCTTACTACTTTTATAAACTATTTTTTGTGTACATTTATTTTCTTTTCGTAATATCGGATTAACCTATTGATTTTATTAATTTTTTGTGTGCATATATATATATGTATTATCGGCTTATTTCTCTTATTAATTATTTTTTGTGTACATTTATATTTTTTTCGTATTAGACTTACAATTTATTTTTTCTGTACATTTATATATATTTCATATTTTTTATATTATCGGCTCCACCTTTTACTTGTATTAATTGTTGTTTTTGTACATTTATATTTTTGCATATAATCAGCTTCACTTATTACTGTTATTCATTGTTAATGTACGTAGTTTTAGTTATTTAGTTTGACCTATTACCTTTATTACTTTTGTTTATATTTATATTTTGTTTTGTGTTATCGGCTTTGCCTATTATATATATTATTTTGTGTACAATTATTTTTTCGTATTATCGACTATTACTTTTGCTAATTATTTTTTGTACATTTATATTTTTTGCCGCATTATCGGCTTTACCTATTTCTCTTATTAATTATTTTTTCTGTACATTTATATATTTTTTGTATTTTTGGCTTATCTTACTACTTTTAATTATTATTTTTTGTCTACATTTTTTTTGTATCATTGACTTCAGCTCTTACTCTTATTAATGATTTTTTGTGTACATGTATATATTATTTTCGTATTATCGGCTTCACTTAGTACTCTTATTACTTTTTGTGTACATTTATACTGTTACATGTTTTCCATGCAGCATTATTTTTAAAGGATTTGCATTTTTTTCTGTGAAAATGAAATTGAAATATTTTGCAATATAATGGGGCGGTCGGCATTATCCTGTCGTAGACACATTTTAATATATTTTCATTCATGCACGTTCTCCATTTATTCTTACAGGGCCAAGTCCCTATTGAACATTGTATTTTAAAACTTAAAAAAAGGCTTAAAAACAAACTATTTAGTGCCCCAACTGGGTTCCCTAGAGTTTGAACTATTATCAAATAGATAAAAAAATTAAAAGTAATCTATTTCAAGATATGAATTAATTTGCGTATAAGCAAATATAATAGAAATATGTTGGCAAGTTTAGATTAACATTTTACATTGCAACTTTAGATTTTTCTGTACGGGTTATTCTTTCATCCAAAAAATATTTTACGCCTAATAAACCATCCTTGGTGTATGATTGTAATTTCCTGTTAATTTCAGTGTTATGTGACCGGTATTTTAAGAGTTTATCGGTTGAATATTTTCACGTAGACAGACACACGCATCCATACATCTACTATTATATTTCTATAGATTAAATATTCCGGTTTAAGATTGTAACGTGAACACATTCCTATATTTGATTATTTGATTTTCTTAAAATGAGATGAAAAAATGTGCAAATGTTTTGAAATTTCTGATATCAACTAAGCAATTCATTCGAAAATAATTTGAAACAACTAAGCTATTTACATGAATATATTCGAAATACTAGTCTATTTTATGTATATCAATAATATTTGTACATTTTACTTTTACAAAAAATTGCATAAAAACAAACAGACAAACATCAAAAGAACAAATCACATGCATTGTATATGTACGATCGTGTATATTTATTTTAATAATGTTTATTTTAACAACACAAAACGATAAATATGACATAAATAAATAATATAAAACAACTTCTTAAAAGCATTAGTTATACACCCCGGTGTTGCTCGTTTTTTTATTTTCGTGTTGGCTTGGAACATTTTTTTAACTAATATAACCAAATTATAATAAAATTATTTTGAAAGTTACGTCTGATCACATTTGGTAAAGAAATTATTAACTGAACGAGATTTAACTAGAATTAATTTTGTTAATTTTGCTTAATCATAATTTATAAACGTATTGGATTGAAACTACTCAATCTTTTACTACATGACTATTTTAAAAGAATTTTAAAAGCCCAAATAAATTCGACAGTTAACGATTTCATATTCCTTTCGTATTTTGAAAATTGATGGCGCAATACGTTCATTTTTTAACTATTACCAAAAGATTAACATAGTTGACTGAAAATGAATTGGGGCGAATTTTATTCGTAATTTAATACTTTAAATGAGATATTTGAAAAACTTAAGTACTTTATTACTTTCTAATTAGAATAATTACTGAAATATTAATGCGTAAGCAAGATAGATGCGAATAGCATGCATAAAAACACACGAGAATAAGTCACAGCTTTTTTAATTTAAAAATAAATTATTTTTTGGTAGAATATTTTAAAAAGAAAGTCGGTAGAATATTTAAACAGAAAATCATACTCGGTAGAAAAAGTAAAAGAATCATATTGGGCAGAATATTTAAAAAGAAAAACATATTCCGTAGAATATTTCAAAATAAAGTGATATTCGGTAGACTTTTTTGCGAATAACAAAAGTAACAAAATTACAGCAAATGCAATTTATATTGTAATTCTATGAAAGAAAAACGATGATTATATAAAATACATAAAAAAGTAAGAATGCAAAAACAAAAACAATAAAACCAACCTTAATCTTGAAATTAAAACAAAACAAAAAAATCCTATATGTAAAACTTATGTAAATCCTGGTAAACAATTAATGCAATTAATGATAAAGACACAACCTTACTTATGCATACCATTTTGCAAATAAGGAAAACTCTTTCATTCTGTTAACTTTATATTTACAGTAAACAGATAGAATATAAGCCAAAACAGGTTTGTGCGTGTGTATTATATTTTGGTCAAGCTTAATTACTATATATGATATTTTCATGTAAGTAGGTATTGATTAAAATAAGCAATGCGTGTCATATTCGTATACTTGAGTAAGCATGTCTATATATGTTCATATAATATAATGTTTGGGGTGTTCAAGGATAGGTTAATACCTTTGCTGGGGGGGACTCTCCACTTTTTTTTAAAGACAGCATGTCTACCACTGGACCTCACTTGACACTCAGCTCTCACCTGTGGCTCTTCGTAGCTGTCGCATGCAACAGTGGCCACACCATGGGTACTGGCTTTGGCGAGCTTGCTAAACCAGGTGAGGGTGGCCGACGGGTCTCAAACCCATGGTGAGTTAGAATCGGGCTACGTCAGCCCTACTGCATGCGAAGTCTGACTCCCGGCGGAATAAACGGAAGAGTTTACCTGAAAATCCAACGGTTGTGAAGGCGGTGGCAGAAAGTGCCGTTGGAGCGCTTTAACCAGGATGTGGCGCCCAAAGAAATCTTGGTCATCCACTACAGCCGGGCAGTCTCCTGTCGTAACAGTTCTCCGTGCCACTGGATCAAGACTTCTTAGTCTAAGAGAGTGGGACTGCCCTTTGCATCGGTCTTATCACTATAAAACCTTCATTTACAGGTCAATTTTGTAACGCATCACCGATTACTGATCTGTCTACACACACCCCTCAAGTCCCGCGACGATGTGGCTAAAGCAACACGTGTAGTGAAAACTGGCAGTTGTAGTAACAAACCCGCACGTAGGCGATCCATGGACAGTTGGAAAAGATACCCCAGACAAATGCATGCCTTTCTAGTATGTGGTCAGTTTACCGTAGTTGACAGACTCATCCCCATAGCAGTCGAACAACAATGCAAAAAATGAAACAAATGATTTTCTTTGGGACATGGAATGTTCCGAACCTTATTGGAGAGAACTACCACTTCAAGACTTGAAAGAAGAAAAGCGCTTGTTGCAAGGGAGCTCCAGCGTTACCAGACAGATATAGCCGCACTCAGCGAAACTCGGTTGGTGGATTAGGGATGGGCGTGGCTACACCTTCTGGAAAGGAAAGCCGCAAGCAGCGGACCGGATACAAAATGTTGGTTTACTATCAGGACAACTTTGCTGAGGAGCGTGCCTGCGCTAGCAGTTGGAATCAACTAGTGTCTCATGAAACTGCGAATCTCTCTTAGCAGGACCAAATACCTCACAATCATCAGCGATTACTCCCTTACACTTACAGGCCTAGACAATGCCAAGGAGCAATTTTATTAACAGTTTTACCAAGTCATCGGATTGACCCCCCCCCCGGGCGACACACTAGTCACCCTTGGAAACTTTAATGGGAGAGTGGGAAGGGACTACAGCAGCTGGAGTGGCGTTCTAAGCAGACACGGAGTAGGCTAGACCAATGGCAAGGGCTTGCTGCTCCTCAGCAAATGTAGAGAATAACTGCCTTTTCATCAGGATAGCTGAAAAACACTGGCACATGATTGACTTTATCGTCCGCAACGAGACATCAGTGACATCCGTATGACCCGTGCCATGAGAGGCGGGTTGACCACAGAGTGGTCAAGGCTGTAATGGCGCTGCACATTGCACCTCTTCACGGGAATCGACCCAAGACTGTCAGGGCCTCATATAATGAAGGACCCATCTTACTGGGCACAATTCCGGCAAGTTCTAGATGAGAAGTTCCATAATTGCGTGACCACTGAAGACAGTACTGAGAAATGAACCTCTTCAAGGAAACAGTGAAACTTCGAAGGAAGTTCTTGGAGAGAAGATCAGAACCCACGCAGACTGGTTCGATGAGAATGACGAAAAAAATCAAAGAAGCAATACATGTCACTAACAAGTTTAACATAGAGTGTCTGAATGACCCGTCTTTCGTTTCCCAGCGCGATAAATTGAAAGCCTCTGAGCAATGCAGGACCAGTGGTGGCGGGAAAAAGCAATTGAAGTCAAACACTACGCTGACACTCACAACGCCCTCCAAAATTTCAGCTCATAGAAAAATGTTTTCAGACTCTCTATCTCTGGCAGCGCCCCACTACTATCGTCAGACGGGAAGATACTTATCAAGGATCAGGAGGGTCTCATCAAGCGATGACAGAAGCACTTGAGAACTCTGCTGGATCAACTCTGGTCAGTTGACTCAGACGCCCTGAATCAAATTCCGCAACAACCTATACAAGATTCGCTCGCAAAACCCCCTACCATCGAGGCGATCAAGAAGGCGATTCAAAATCAATCTCCAGCAGAACATAAGGAAAGGATGGCATCCCTGCTGAGATCTACAAAGCAGTAGACCCCGACGCCCTTGAGGCCTTCCACGATATCCTGCGCACTGTCCGGGAGGAGGAGAAGATGCCAGACGACTTCTATGATGCCTTGATTGTCTCTCTCTATAAGAAAAACGGAAGTAAGTTGAACTGTGGGAACTATGGGGTATTTCCCTCCTCTCAATTGCCGGAAAAATCTTTTATCAGGTCATCTTAAACCGACTCATCAAAATCTCTGAACATACCCTTCCTACGACACAGTGCGGCTTCAGGCCTAGCCGTAGCAGTGTAGACATTATATTCACCGCGAGACAACTTTAAAAATGTATTGAACAAGCCCTTCTACCCAGTATTCATCGACCTGACCAAAGCTTTCAACATCATCAACAGGGAGATACTTTGGACTGCCCTTGATCGCATCGGGTGTCCTCCAACGTTTGTGTCGATTATCAAGCTCTTACATGATAGCATGACTGGTCAGGTTCTTTCCAATGTCAATGTGACGGATAATTTTGAGATCAGCAGCGGCGTAAAGCAAAGCTGCGTACTAGCCCCGGTCCTCTTCAACATCTTTTCCCCCTGTATGCTGTCCCATGCTGTCCAAGGTCTGAAAAATGGAGTATACATTCATTACCGATTATACGGCTCCCTCTTCGACCTACGTCGACTAACAGCAAATATGAGTCTGAAAACTTTCCTCCAAGAGCTTCTCTTTGCCGACGACTGTGCACTAGTGGCCCACGCAGAACAAGATCTGCAGCGGATGCTAGACCGCTTTTCTGAAGTATCCAAGCTCTTCAGCCTGACAATCAGTCTTGGAAAGACAGAGGTTCTCCACTAGTCTGCACGATATTCTCACTCCCTTCCCCCTACCATCACCATTTACGACATACCACTTGCCAAAGTGGAACGTTTCAAATATCTGGAGAGCACCATATTCTGTGATGGCTCCTTGGAAAGGGAAATTAACACTAGAATCAACACGCATTGGGCAGACTCCGCAACCGTATGCTTAACAAACACAACACCCGCCTATCTAAAAAGCTGAAGGTCTACAATGCCGTAGTTCTTCCCTCCCTCCTCTGTTGTTGCGAGACGTGGACATTGTATCGCACATATATCAAGAAACTGGAGCTTTTCCACATACGAGCTCTCCGCTCCATCCTGGGTATCAGGTGGCAGGACCGCATCACCAATCTGGATTTCCTTGACCAAGTTCACCAGCATAGAGGCCACCATCATCAAGGCCCGACTTCGATGGGATGGGCACGTGATTTGAATAGAGGAGTGCCGGATGCCGAGATGCCTGATGTACGGGAAGCTGCTGGCTGGCAAAAGAAAACAAGGTCGACCAAAACTGCGGTATAAGGACAGGGTCAAGGCAAATCTCCAATAGTGCCACATCAAAAGAAAGTACCTGGAAGGTTATGCCACAGACATACTTAAATGGCGAAGTTCAATTTTGAAGAGGCTCGATGCCAGAAACTCGCTGCTGCCAGAGAGATACTGCAGAACAGCCTCAGCAGCGATCACAACAATTGACTTCCGATGTCCCCACTGTTTAAGACTTTGTGCGTCTAGGTTGGGTCTGCAGAACCACCTCCGTATTCATAGATGAGATGCAAAACGAAAACGTCATCATCGGATCTGATGGGCAAACAATATAATATAATATAATATAATACACACACACAAATATATATATATATGTGTATATATATATATATATATATATATATATATATATATATATAAAGCTGCACGTCTGTGTGTGTGTCTAGTTACGAATAGGCTCCTATATGATTGACTATTATAGAGTTATTATAGACACCCCTAAGTTTTGGGAAGTGACAGAAATAAAAAGGAAAATATCACATAGGAAATAAAGTTTATCAATAGCTAATGGATACGAAGCTGTTCAATAGGGATAGAAATAAGTAACTTGACATGGAATTGTTGGTGAGATTATGAAGCAATAACCGTAACAAAAGGATAGGACAATGCAACTGAGATACGTTTAGATTTGGTTTACGGGTACTTGACAATGGATTGTATGACGCCAAGGAGTAGCCATGATTAACGAGAGTAGGAGCATTTATGGACGGTCTGGGGGTTTTACGACACTCGTGAATTGGACACTTGAGAGTCGGGGACAGTTAAAGACATACCGAGACAGATGGGGAGGTCCAGAAACTGATAAACACAGCATCAACAGTAGATCTAGACGTGGACCTCAGCGTGTAGATGGTCGATTGTGTCACACGCACGCAGAACCCAACCAATACATATATGAAGTGTCAGAGTCTGTGTTTTCTTTTGTTGTTATGTGTTTGTTTTATTTTTATACTTGTAAACCCGTGCTCTTCCCTCAACGGGTGCCAGTGTAAAAGACTACGACGATACGGCCATAAAGAAGATAAGGTAAAAGCGAACAAATTCACCGCTAACGGCGAGCTGTCAAGCGGGGAACATGTGGCATCACATCATCGCCTTTCACGAATTAAAAAAAACGTGATCGCCATTGAATTGTTTCCAAATCAAATCATGTCTCACGTTCAGTAAAATAGCAGAAATTTAAAATCAAATTTCAAAAATATTTATCAGGTAAACATTTCACAGTAAGAAAACAAGTGTTATATTTATTGTTGCAAAAAGAATCAATTTTAGATAAATGAAGAAGATACATTATTGTTTTGATTATGTAAATAATATTTAGCAGACAATCGCACTTATGTGTTTTGCTAATGATTTTTACTTCTAAAGACATTCATTATTTCAAACGGAATGTAATAAACACTATATTATACAGGCCACTATGTTGATCTTTTGAAATGTTTAACGTTTATATAATGTATATTTATAAAGTTCCATCATGCATTCAGCACTTTTAAAAAACTATTGGTTTTTAATGCCATTTTATCAATTCTGCTTACTGGTATATATATATATATATATATATATATATATATATATATATATATATATATAGCTATAATATAAAGCTGAACGCCTGTGTGTGTGTGTGTCTGGTCACGAATAGGATCCTATATGGTTTACTATTATAGAAAACTGATCGCATATAATGATAGATGTATCGAGACACAGGAATGGGTATGTTTGATCTGGCATAATGATGATTCATTAAAATTGTGGGGTCTGCGTACGAAACTGGTCCACAAAGTATGGGAATAAAAGATTTAAAAAAAAACAAAGAACGTTTATATGTGTTTTTGATATAGATGTACATAATAATACTTTAATAAGTATGTTTTAACTTAAATAGGGATGGTATAATAAAATTGTGGAGACTGCGTTCGCGCCTGGCCCCCAAAGAATTGAAATAGGCATAAACTTTAATAAAGACTTTTCATATCCAATTGCGTTAGTATACTTTGTTAAGTTTGAAGAAATATGGTATAATAAAATTATGGGGTGTTCGTTCGCGCCTGACCTCCATAGAATGGAGATATGTCGCAAAGTTTAACAAGGTTTTTTAATATAGATCCACAGAATATTGTGATAAGTGTTTCAGTGTGAACAGGTATGGTATAATAAATTATGGGGTTTATCTATTTTATTTTTACTTTCATAATATTTTGCTTTCGTTTGGATATCTCTTTACAAGCCTTCGTTTTCATAACCTATCATACTTTCATAAATCAGAGTCCATTTTCTGTAGGCTGTTTTTGAACCCAGTCAACGACGGGTACTTTTGCTAGTATAGGTATTTAATTATTTTAATTATTATAGTAAAAAAATAATTATATATATATATATATATATATATATATATAGTGTATCACAAAAGTGAGTACACCCCTTACATTTCCTCAAATATTTAAGTATATCTCTTTATGGGTCAACACTGAAAAAATAATTTTACCACAATGAAAAGTAGTCTGTCTGCAACATATATAACAGAGTTAAATTATTTACCGCTCAAAATAACTCAAAATAAGGCTTCCTCTTGGGGTGACAGTCGTGCACACCAAGTATCTGAAATGTTTAGTGGTCACTTATGTTTCTATCACATTGGCGATGCAACCGTTGCATCTTATGCTCATAAAGATCTTCAGTTTTAGGATTAACTAATTGTCTTCTTGATTGCCAAGCAATTTTGCTTGCAATTAGTTTTAAAAATAAAGATGATTTAATAGATTAATATTTCTGTGATTGGTATTAGATTTATCCAAGTAACCTAATACCGAAAAACACCAGATACAAAGAATAATAACCATCAGATACAGAATAAAAGATACGATTCCAAAACTTAGTCAATTTTTTAAATTTTTATAAAAAATAAAATTTAGTAATCAGTAAAATGAAGAAAACACTGCAAATATTATCAGCAAAAAGTTAGAAATAAAGAAAAATTGGTCTTAAGTTCTTTTTAAAATATGTTTGCACGATAACGTGCAAGCATATTTTATTTTATATATATATATATATATATATATATATGTGTGTGTGTGTGTGTGTGTGTGTGTGTGTGTATCATATACACATATATTTAACATTAACAAATAATTGAAGAGGGTTTATTTTCTACACGATTGTAAGAAGTGTATTTTCATCTCACAGAGTGGCGCTATACCAAACAGCATTTTGCAAGACTTCGATCGAGAATAAAAAATCGACAATTTTTTAGTGAAAAAAATATTAATACAAAAGAAGACGATCAACTGAATTGCGCTAAATCTATACAATATCCCACGGAGTCTTTTTTTAATTCATACTTTAACATACATGTTAATTTTTATCAAACGATCAAATACAAAATATTAGAATAACGCCCCTTTAATCCAATTGACCAAATTTCCACTACTAACGATTACTTCGATATTATCCTATTGACTACTGCACACTCAATAACCCTAATCTTCGAGTCACCTCCGGACCTTGATAAATGGTAACCCCTATGTAAAAAAATTACTGGTAATCGAAAAGAACACACTGAATGAGGAGGATTTTACTGAAATCATCATCATAAATAATTGAATATCGGCAGTAAATAACATTGAAATTCAATATTTAAGATCAATAATAATTTTAATATTAATTTGTATTTATTGCGGACTATTATCCTTATCTTTTTTTAGTTATTTTACGACGTTTCGGCCAACTATTCCTCTGGCCTTCGTCAGGCTGGCCTTCGTCAGGCTGGCCTTCGTTAGGCTGGCCTTCGTCAGGCTGGCCTTCGTCAGGCTGGCCTTCGTTAGGTGGTAACCGCGACGGTTAGGAATTCTGAATCTCCTGACTGCATTCATCGCAATTATAATCGTCCGCAATAAATAAAAATTAATGAATTCTAATAAAAATAATATAATTTTAATATTGATTTCTATTTAAGGTTTTATCCTTAAGTAATTTTGACATTTTACTTATTATATGATGAAGATGATAGAAGTGTATAAGTTTTCCCGGTCTTTAACGTTAAGTATTTCAAATTTCTTATCTAAAATAATACACCAGATGAGTACATATGGTCATTTAAATGGCCGTATAAAATCGTAACGCAAATATCAACTTACACTAGAGTCACGTGACCTGCTGATGCCACGGAATAAAGTCTGAAAAACCGGAAGCCTTTCAGGTGTACAAAATTGCAAAGGAAAGTTATGAAAATCATCCAAACAAAACTATTTTTTCCCACGGACAAGGAATTATTTTCCATTTGAACACATGCAATTAAAAGAGAGAATTTATTGACAGTAAAGTAAGAGATATTTATCCTTTCTTTGTTTCTTGATTATTACATGTTTTTCATTTTTAAAAGCTAAAACAATATGTGTTTTTTTAGAGAAATATTTACCTTTAATATTTATTTATTTTTAAATAAATCTTTGAGTAATTTATTATGGTAAATTACCTTTTCTTTTTAATGTATTCATTTTTAACACCCCATAGGTAGTATATTTAAATCATGTTTAGTGAAAAAAATAAATACAAATCTCGTAGACATATGCGTTAAAGCGTGTGTAAATAAAAGATAGGTTGGAAAAAAGTAGAAGTCTTCATAAAAAAACACGTGCTAATATATATATATATATATATATATATATATATATATATATATATTTATTTATTTATTTATATAACTCAAGTTCATAAAGATGGAAACTATGTTTCGTCAATCGTTTTCATTTCCTCGATTGATGTGTACAGTGTTACTTGCTATAACTTTTTATTATTTCGGTACTTATGCAGAGAAAGTACAGTGCTGAAATAATATTATCACTTGAAATTAACAATTATAATGCGTAAATGTCATTCAAGGAGGTTTTGAGTGACTAAATGATTTTACCATTTAGAGATTACAGTTAGGATATTTACAGTACAATCGGCTTAAATCCATATGGTCACAAAGCAGTTTAGTATCGATGAGGTGGTGCATTAGTACATGATTAATTAAGAACTAAGATTTTGGCGAATAGAGAGAGAGAGAGAGAGAGAGAGAGAGAGAGAGAGAGAGAGAGAGAGAGGGCTAATGGGGTGATAATTAAGTCTGTCATTTATTTCGCCAGAATTCTTGTAAACTGGCACGACAGAAGCAATTTTTCAGCAGTCAAGAATGCAATGCTTCTGTAAGACATTTGTTTAAGAGCTTGAAAACCTTAGCGGAGCATTTTTTAAATAGTATAACTCGTATCAAATCACGCTCATATGCCTTTGAGGTGTCTAGGTTTTTCATATCACGAACTTAGGAAGGAGTGATTAACAAAATACGTAAATACACGCGGTCTACTGTATATTCTGTCCATATATATATATATATATATATATATATATATATATATATATATATATATATATATATATATATATATATATACATACATACACGCACACACACGCGCACACATACACACACACACACATATATATATATATATATATATATATATATATATATTTAAATAAGAAAGGTCACCAACAATTGCTATGTATTTTTTTAACATTTTATTATTCCGTCTTTTGATTTTTCATATAAAAAGTTATCATATTTAGATCATTGTAATAATGTTTTGAAATCATTGAACTAGTTTTTTCCACGTTTCAGGCGTTTTGTGTAGCGTCCTCTTCAGAAATTATTCAAAGTGTAAAATAATTAAAATAATTATTTATTATTAAACAGGGGGGGGGGTAATCGGTAGAGATGTTTTCATTTAATTGTGATTTGGATTTTTTGGAATTTTTGGATTTTTGGACTTTAGTTTCTTTCTATTGTGATTTCGTTTTAATCTTAGTCGGATGGGCATTCATAATATTATGTTTGTTTAAATAAAAACTAAAATATTCAACCCCCACAATACAAAACTAATTACTACCAACCACATCATGCAACACAGTCAAGAACACGCTACATCTCACCCTACCCCACCCATAAAAACCACCAAAAAATTCCCTTACTTAACAATCCCCATCAATATTACCAAAGTGATCAAAACCACCTCCATAGATACCACCCAACCCAAAATAATCCCTACTACATCCACCCCCAGTATCCCACAGAACGAAACAGACTTCAAAAATACCCCCAACGCCAACGCAGCCAATCTAAATACTCCAGGCACTATCATAATGCATACATCCCTATACATCAACATAACCAATCTCCCAACCAAAACAATGAAACCAACAACCCACGCCACCATTTTTTAGGAATCCCTCACAAAATGACAACACCAGACTAGACAACATAAAATCTAAAGTCATAAATCTACAGAAACACTTACAAATAGCGAAATTGAAGTACTAAAACTGGGTCTCAAATTCTGCCCAACCCCCAAAAGTAACATAGCACAGTTAAAGAAAGACCTTAAAGAATTTGAACGCAAATTCAGACTGATGGATTTATTAAATTAGAGGGAAAACACAACAGACGATTCCCTAGTGAAAAACAAATCAACATACTTCCCCAACAAACAAACCAATACAAAGGAACTAAATACTTTCTTTGAAAGGCTCTGGAACCTTTACCCCAACAAAAAGAAAAAAACACCAGTAATCTAACACGAAAACAAAATCAAGCACTTAAAAAAATCCGACTTAATAGCAACATAATTATAAAGGAAGCAGACAAAGGGAGTGCGGTGGTTATCATGAATAAAGACTACTATAAAACCAAAATTTTAGAAACACTAGGGAACGAAACCTATTACAAACCAATGAGCTCTAACATAGACAACACAACCATATCTAAAATCACAAAACTCTGCGTAACATATAATATAACATTAACTAGAAAAGAAAAAGACTTCCTTACAAACTTCACAACAAAAACAAACATCTTCTATGGACTACCCAAAATACACAAATCCAAAGATGTAAAACATGCCATCAACACACAGAAGTCAGAATACACAAACACCCCAAACCCTAATGACCTCACATTCAGACCCATAGTTGCAGGACCAGCATGCCCAACAAGCAGACTTAGCAACCTAATAGATATACTATTACAGACTTTCACCGATCTAGTTAGAAGTTACATAAGAGATGACATACACTTCCTTAGCTCCCTACCACAAACAGTAGACGATGGGACAATACTAGCCACATTCGATGTTAGCAGCCTATACAGCAATATCCCACACAACTTGGGGGAAAAATTATACTGGATAGACAAACATACACAGACTTTACACCCCAGATTTTACCAAACAATTCGTGATTGACAGCATTGACATAATCCTCAACACTAACTCTTTCGAATCTAATAATGACAATTACATCCACACACTAGGCACAGCAATGGATACTAAAATGGTGCCAACATATGCCACCCTTACACTCGCTCTCCTGGAAGAAATCCTTTATGAAAGGATAGAACAGAAATACGGACACAATATCAAAACATTCTTCATAAAATCTTGGAAAAGATACCTAGAAACTGCTTTATCCTCTGGAAAACCGCATGGGGATATAAGAGAGCTCCACACTATACAAAAAAAACCTACACCCCAAAATAAACTTCACCCTAGAGCAGATCTCCACAGAACTACCTTTCTAGACATCCTAGTAACAATTAAAACAACAACATAATTACAGACATCTACCACAAACCCACAGATACTCAACAATACCTCCACTTCCAAAGCCACCATCCCCAAAACTGTCTAAAATCCATACCCTACTAGAGTAGAGTCTGCACCATAGTCACAGACAGACACCTCTGTTCGACTCGACTAAATGAACTGCAAATAACCCTGCGGAAAAGAGGATATCCACCACCACTAATACGTAAAGGTATTGAACTGACAGAAAAAATCCCAGTAGACCAACTAAGAAACCCCCAAAACACAACAAAGAACAAATCCTTCTCAGTCAGAACGATAAACTAAACAACATACTCAAAACAAAAAAGTAATAAAACGCAAACGCCAACCCCCAAACCTAAAACACATCCTAACCTCCTCTAAACTCCTTCAATACACTACAAACGGAGTCACAAAATGCAATAAACAGCGATGTGGAGTTTGTGACTTAATAATAGAAGGAAACACATACACATTCAAAAATCCAACACAAACATTCAAAATAAAAAAGGCCCTAAACTGCACCTCCAGAAATGTAGTGTATGCACTAAAATGCACAACGTGTGACAAGTCTTACATAGGCGCCACCAAAAATTTCAGCAATAAAGTGTTCTTACATAAGAGAAACATCAAAATTGCATATAACGGACACCTCTATGTTTCAAAACATGTGCATACATGCAGTGGAAATAGCTTCAAAATAATGCCAATCTTCCAAACAGACAATTACTTTTATTTACTTACACAGGAAAAAAATTTCATAACACGATTCACTCCCGAATTAAACAGATCTTAATATCAATGCACAAACAAATGAAATGCAAAACACACCCGTACGCACGTTCATACACGTGTACACCCCCACACCTAAATTAGAACCGATACATTTGGAAAAACACACACAAGCACACACAGCCACACACAGGCACAACACCCCTATCTCTAGTATAACACATTAAACAATACCAACTTACCTCGAAACTTACAACACTAAAATATACCTAGAACCACAGTGTAGTATCTGTTCCAACACTGCGCCCACCCCTCCTACCCTCAGTCAGTGGAGGTGAAACCCTTCATGAATGAGATAATGCTCATTCTTATACTTGTGCCTTTCCAGACGTCCCCTCCCTTCTGGGGAGCGAGATCTTCCTCACACTAAAAAACGATCCTGGATCTGGCCCTACCCACACGGGGAGACAAACAAAAATCCCCTATGTCTATTTATAAATAAGTCTTTTTATTTAAACAAACATAATATTATGGATGCCCATCCGACTAAGATTAAGACGAAATCACAATAGAAAGAAACTAAAATCCAAAAAATCCAAATCACAATTAAATGAAAACACCTCTACCGATTACCTCCTGTTTCAGAGAAACTGCCCCCACCATACACACACATTACAAACGAACTTGTATCACATTTGCTTTCTTATAATGTTATAACACTGTTAGACGTATAATTCTACAAGCCAATACAAGGAAACACACACACACACACACACACACACACACACACCCTCCCCTACGCACCCACCTGACCAAGTACCAACGTGGCCCTCACTTCCACGCAAGTAATAATAAAAAATAATAAAAATAAAAACATAAAAAATAAATAAAAAGTAGGAAAAGAAGAGAGAGTGGACAGCAAAAGAAGGAATGACCATAGTCTGAGCACAATAAGATTGGTAGTAGTGGAGCACACCCATGAATTTATTTGGTGTTATTTACAGACATTTCATTCGCTCAGGAAACATGTAACCAAAATGGACTGCGAAAATGCTTTTATATATTCTGAACTCATTTTAAATATATTTTAATTATTTTACACTTTGAATACTTTCTGAAGAGGACGCTACACAGAACGTCTGAAACGTGTAAAAAACTATTTCAATGATTTCAAAACATTATTACAATGATCTAAATATGATAACTTTTTATATGAAAAATCAAAAGACGAAATAATAAAATAATGTTAAAAAATACATAGCAATTGTTGGTGACCTTTCTCATTTTAATATACATTTTTCTCTCGTTGGAATCTCTCAACCAATTATATATATATATATATATATATATATATATATATATATATATATATATGTATATATATATATATATATATGTATATATATATATACATATATATATATATATATTTCATTAAATAGCACATATAACTCTTGCTTGTTTTTCTTGTAATCCTCCTTTTCTCTTTGTCGGACCATTTTCCGAACGTTTTTTCCGAGTGAAAAAAGAAATTTCCTATAATCGCGAACGTTTCGACCTCTATTGGTCATCCTCAGGCGAGTAGCAAAAAATAAAAAATGAAATTGAAAAATGAAAGTAGCGAGATGAAATGAAAAGACGATTAAAAGATGATTAAAAGACGATTAAAATCGCTTAAAATCATTAAAATACTCAAAAGCACTTGATCGTGCCCTCCGTTTCGTTTTGAGTCTGGTTAATCGTTGGTTTATAAATGTGTATTAACAATGCCTCAAAGATCGGGAGGCGCACCTTGCAATATGAGGCAGTTAAAATGGCCGCGTTATTTATTAATATGTCTCTAAACTCATTTTTAGGGGTGTGGTGTGCTATGAGGTGCTGATAGATTGAACTATTCGGGGAAGACAGGTGACATGTTAAACGACGGGATATGCTGGTTCGAGTCATGCCAATGTACGAATTATATATATATATATATATATATATATATATATATATATGTATATATATATGTATATATATATGTATATGTATATAGTCATCCACATACGGTACTGTTTCTCTGTGTCACAGCTCATCAGTGCGGATAGACAAGCAACTACCTCAAGCCAGAATTGAAACCCGACCGTCTGTATATATATTAGTGATGGGGCGATTCGAAAATTTTTTCCAATTCCGATCCAATTACACTTCTAAATTTCCGATTTCGATTCGATTGTAGATTCCGATTCTTTTAATATTTATAAATATTTAATTAGAGATTTGTAGTTTTTTTTTTTGCAAATTTTCAAATTATTACATAACCCACTCCCGGGTATATTTTTCTCAGATGTTTTCCTTATAATGCATTGCAAATTGAAAGACAACAAAAGGTTTATTTTGATTTTAAACAAAACCAAATTGTATTTTATTCGTCGTTAGTGTAAATATGCTACTTGAAAGTTTTCATAAATAGTTGAAAATAGTCGATGATTTGTAGGTAAAATGAAAAAAACGATATAAGAACAATATATTAACAACGCCCCCATTGTTACGAACGAATTTCTATGTTACTATTTAGAAAACCATTTTTAACATGGAGAGGACGTTGGGATTCGTTAATTATTACGTGCCTTCCTTCTATGAATGTTTAACTTTTATTTTAATTATATTAAGTTGATGGGTTATTAAATTGATTTGCTTTGCTGTAAAAAAACCAGATCCAAATAATAATAACAACTAGCGGGACCTGTGGAAATTCCACAGGAGACTCATTCATATGTAATGTATTGCTGTTGGTATTCATGGCGTAAATACTCTTATATTATTGTAATTCTTGTTAAAACTGCAAATATATCTAAAACCCTTATCCGCAAGTGGCCTCCGGGCCTTGATAAGTGGTGATTCCTGTGTAAAAAAGCAGGGACGCCCGGCGTAGTTAAGTCGTACAGTACGCTTAAATATGATATTCTAATTCTTGCAGATTTCATATATATTATTATAGAGTTAATGTTCTATCGATTTTTACATCAACTTGAGCTTCTTCAGCTATAATCGAAACTAAAACCCAAATTTATGAAGAATTCTTGATAAAATTATTTAGAAAAAAAATGGATCATTGGAGTTCATCAGCTATAATCCGAATCAACACCAAAACGAAGAAGAAATCATTATTTCGACATTTGAAAGTGGTGCTCACTTTTTAGTTACAACGTTCTGATAAATCAGTCATCCATTTTGTAACCAATAAAAACGCGGGTATATCAAAACCATAGAAAGTAAAAAATAATATGAACCTCTACCGCATTTGTAAGTCAGAAATATATTTGTTTCTCAAAGAAAAAAAAAATAGAATGAACATGACTTTTTTTTATTGTTTTTATGAAAATAAAGTTTCGAGTTTCAAAAATTTGTTTTTTTTACTTATTAAGTTAAAAGTCAGTTTGTGGGTGTTTATTTTTTTTTAAATAATTTGTTTTTATGAAAGATGAGTTTGTGGGTGTTTCTTTACAATAATTTATCTGTTTTTATGAAAGATTAGGTTTTTCTGTTTTTTTTCAAAACTTGTTTTTTTTAATTTTTTTTTTAAAGTATTATAAATTTCACTAACATGCTGGAGAAATGTTTAATAATTTGGTATTTTTTATATTAGGTCCACCTCCACAATTTTCTTTTAAATGACGACTTCAGTCATCATTTAAAAGAAAATTGTGGAGATGGACCTAATATAAAAATTTACCAATAATTTTCCACCCTGTACGCCTCCCGATGCATTGCTTCGTCAACATGAGACCATTTTATATCTCTCGAAGACACTTCCGTATTTAGAAAAAAAAAATGGTTGACCGATTTACCAGAACGTGGTAACTAGAAAGTGAGCACCCCTTTCCAATAGTGAAATGTTTTTTTTTTTTCAATTTTTTTTCATAATCTGGTTAGTGTTCAATCAATAATAATCCAGTGAAAAATTGTTAAAAAACCTATCAGTATAGAAATTTGCATGGGGGTGATGGTTGTATAACTCCGCCACGTAAGTAAATAAATAAAAAATGTTACGTGCGCATGCATTAGCCTTGACTAAGGGGGTACTAAGGGAACGACCATTAAATAATTCTGCGGGTCACCATGGAACTCAATGCACAAGGAGTACCAAAAATAGTTTTCATGATATGAAGAAATTTTTTTTCGAAAAGTGGGTGACCACTTTTCTATGTAAATTTAACTTAAAATGAGCACCCACTTTCTGGCCACCTGAGGAAGGGGCATTTATTTTCGTGTTTATTGGCTTAAAGGTTTTTTTGACAAGGCAGTTTCGTACGCGAGTGCATATTTAACAGCCTTCGTTTATGCTCACGCGTAGCATAAACAAAGGCTACGTCTGTGAAATGGAAAATAGTCCCAGAGTTCAGAGGTTATTACTATGCAAAGAAATCAAACAAAAAACTTTTTAGCCAAGAAACACACAGAAAAAAAAACAAAAAAAACATAGCATCCATTTTTTTTCTATCGAATTCATTTGCTGTTTTTATTGAAAACTATTTCCCCCCGGATTTTTTTATATAATTTTCCATTAAGGGCCGTTCGTCTCACGTTCGTATATAACAAACATTTTTTTTGTAGATTTCGGTGTGCTAAAAAACGAATCTGCAAACCGTTTCCGTCGCAAAAAAATAGTTTCATGCTATTAAGAAATTACTTTTTCGAAAAGTGGGCGATCACTTTTCCATATAAATTTAACTTAAAATGAGCACCCACTTTCTAGCCACCTGAGAGAGGGGGATTTTTCCCATGTTTATTGGCTAAACAGTTTTCGTTTATGCTCACGCATAGCGTAAACAAAGGCTACGGCTGTGAAATGGAAAATAGTCCCACCAGAGTTCAGGGGTTATTACCATGCAAAAGAAATCAAACAAAAATCTTTTTAGCCAAGAAACACACAAAAAAATGCCCCTCTCTCAGTTGGCTAGAAAGCGGGTGCCCATTCTAAGTTAAATTTACACTGAAAAGTGATCACCCACTTTTCGAAAAAGTAATTTCATGAATATCATGAAAACTTTCTTTTTGCTACGGAAACGATTTGCAGATTCGAAATCTACAATAAAATATTTCGTTATATACGAACGTGAAACGAGCTTTAAAGTAAAAAATACCGGATTTTTGGGGCAGATTTGCCGTTTAGTTGTTGTACAGATATCCTCAAACCATGTAACCATTAAAAGGGACTCTTAAAAATCGTCACATGTATCGCGCAAAAGTTTAAAATCACCGATTATATGCCAGCCTACGTCACGGTAACATATATTGAGTGAGTTCCTAACAGTATTTTGTATAGCTTTTTTTAGTTTAAACTCATTTTCCCAAAATTTCTCCAAACTTAACATAGTCTGCCACCATTTGTATTTTTCAAATATACCGATAAATACTGAATGTTTTTGAACCGATTAAACATTATACATTACATAAAAACACTAAAATCTTATCCAGTTAGGTAGAACATTTACTTTTCTTGTCTTTGATAGCATTTATTTGTTATATATTTATTTTTGACAACTTCTTTTCATTTAATGTAACGTTTAGTTGGTCTGAAAAACAGTGTTTATCGGTGTATTTTAAAGCTACAAATGGTGGCGGACACTGTTGATTACGTTAAGTTAGAGAAAGTGAGTTAAAACTAAAAAAAACTATACAAAATACGTTCAGAAACTCACCGATTATGCTAGCCTATGTCATGGTAACATATATTCGGTGGGTTTCTGACACTGTTTTGTATAGTTTTTAGTTTTCAATTTACTTTCCCAAGCGTAACGTATTCAACAGAGTCCGCGGCCATTTCTGTTTTTTCGAGCCGATTAAACATATTACATTACATAAAAACACTAAACAATTATCCAGTTAGGTAGAAACGTAACTTACCTTACCTTTGCTTTCATTTATTTGTTTTTGGACAACTTTTTCGAATCTGGTATAGTAACCCCCCCCCCCCATCATCCAAATATTAATTACTAACTCACATTTTTGTATACAGAAAAAAAAAAAAACAACATTTAGCGTTTCAACATTTTTGCTACATTCAGCTTCATCCACTGATTGTTGGTCGAGCCCAAACCATGATTGACATAAACTCCCGATGATCCAGATCAAATTCTGCAAGAGTACCATTTTTTTTCATTTTCGCTTTCTTTTTCACTTTGGAGTGGATTGCTGTACTAAGAATATAAGAAACATGCATTTTCTCTTTTTATTAGATTTTTCCATTGCACCCAATCGAGCCACTGCAACGCGTGGCAGGGTACAGCTAGTATATATATATATATATATATATATATATATATATATATATATATATATATATATATACATATTCATCTCATCTACATATACAATTTAATGTATTTGTGTATGTGCGTGTGGTATGTTTGTATGCTAAAAAAATGAGAGAATATACATAACATCTAACCATGTATTCTCATTTACAATTTACGAGGTAACACAATGGCGGTGTTCCGAATTTTGAACTGCATTTCTACACAAGTTATGAGATTCTAACTCTTTCAAAACTTTAAATATATCGCATATCTATAAAATTGAAGTGTCCTCATAACCTAAAAGAGCTATGGAGATCGAACCTCATTGAAACTTCAAATATATCTCTTTTGGTTTAATTTGAACTATATACATAAAATTATTCGGAGAACACACACACACACACACACACACACACACACACACACATATATATATATATATATATATATATATAGATCGATAGATAGATAAGATAAAATCATCTGTCATCCTATATTTGATAAGATAGAATCGCCCGATCGTCGACGATAAAATGCAAGCAAGCAAGAAAGTAAACAAGTTCAACAGCGTTTGATAATTATGCAGATTTGATAGCGAAATAATGAATGAATAAAACCGACGATTTTTAAGTTTACACCGCAATATCTTAATTATAACTATATATATATATATATATATATATATATATATATATATTACACAGTTTAGTATTTCATTAAATCCACATGGAGTAAATCGTGATAGTTTTATATATATATATATATATATATATATATATATATATATATATATATATATATATATATAAAACATAAATAGAATACTTCACTTCAGTAGGAATGGCGACACATTTTAATGGAAAACAAAAGCCAGGCAACTTCTTCATTTCTTAGCTAACGAATTTAAATGCAAAATAGCGTGTCAAAAGTTAATATCGCTAAAAAAATAACATGTTTTATATATAAACGCATACACATACATGTATATATATATGAATAAAATATAAATATGATATATATATATATATACATATTTGTAGTCATCGACATACAGTCCTATTTCGTTGTATCACAGACTAGCATCTCTCCCAAGCCAAGGATTGAACCTAGAACCGTCGTGTTAACAGTCGGCAGTTCTCCCGCTCGACCATGGAATCGACGCCCGTAAATACCTCGTCGGAATGTTTATTTAAATAGCACCCGACACCACTTTTATAGTGCTCAAATCGCCTGTTCGTAAATAAACAAACAACGAGCTTCGCATTTTCAGCCAATAAAAGTAGCGGGTGAGATTATTTACGACAGTACTCTACCCAAAGAGGGGGCATGATGACATATGTCGTGTTGACAGTCGGCATATATATATATATATATATATATATATATATATATATATATATATAAAGTTTTAAAAATATATATGGCAATGAAGCTACACAGAATTTTCCGGGTTTTATCCACGTGAGAATTCATCAAGCTGACTATCCACTGGGTAGGAATAAGTGGTAGTTCTTCGCTGAACTGCTTTGACAAGCTGTTTAACTAAGACACTTCAGTCCGGTTGGACTACCACTCATCCTTAGCTAATGGATGGTCGGCATTTCTAACACTGTGACCACAGGACGGGCGTCGTATAAATGATGCCTCAATATTTTTATATCAGTATTGACCGTGAATAAACAGTGCTGTAGGAAAAATATTAAAAGAACTTTCTATTATATTAAATAGCTTCAGGCAATAACATTGCTGGCAGTGGTTATTTTAAATAGAAGTAAAATAAGAATTTATGATAACGATGCAATGTTTTTTAATTAATATATAAATTTACATACATTTTACTCTATAAACCACATTTATTGCCGCTAAAAATTGATTTGGGCATGAAATTGAAGTAAATAGATAAACGGTAAATAATATTAGAACTGATTACTTGCAAACAAAAACAGCATTAGATATTTGTTGGCCATGCCTATGAATCAGCATAGCATCGTATAAAAACATCAGGCAAATATTAACAAATAAACGCATTAGATGTGATTTTTTGTAAGCATCATTTTACAGTTATGACATTATGTATGCATGTAAATATAACTCTCACAAGCGCAACATGTGTATACAGATAGATAGATAGATAGATAGATAGGGAGATAGATAGGGAGCGAGCGAGAGAGAGGGGCAGACAGACGACAGAGAGAGAGAGAGAGAGAAAGAGAGAGAGAGAGAAAGAATAAAAGAAAGGAAAAAGAAAGAAAGATATAAATAAAATGCCGGTGCCTCTTCATCTTTCGCACGAACCACTCAACACACACATACGTACTATATATCGATTTTCAGAATTTAATCCAACAACAGTGCTAACGGAGAGGAGATAGGTAGTAAGTAGTAGAAATATATTTATCGCGAGTTCCGTGTTTCATCCTCAGAGGTAATCGTCAGACTAAAATGCACAAGATTCATGTGACTGGGTGTTTTTATATATTTTGGTGCTTATATATATATATATATATATATATATATATATATATATATATATATATATATATATATATATATATATATATTGAAGGAGCCACAGCATGAGGTTTTAAAATATGTATTGCTACATGTAAACGAAGAAAAAATGAATTAGTAAAATATGTCAATTTTCGCTCGAATTACATGTGCTCCACACACACACACACACACACACACACACACACAGACACACACACACACACACACATATATATATATATATATATATATATATACATACACACACAATATAATACTAGTTAATAAAGGCTAATCATTGTAAGAATCCAACATGATAATAGTTTTTTTCTCCGCAATACCAAAAGTAATTTTTTCAATAAATGTTCCAGTAACAATATAGTTAACATATTATTTCAAACATTTATAATAAATTAAAAAAGGAGACTCCAGAACCGTACTTGCAGTTGTAAAGCCCCCCCCCACATCACATTGCAGGCCCATTTTCTATGCGCACACAAACACACACGTCTCGCACATAACCACTGCTAGTTTCTATTCTCAGTGTTCCCAACAAGTTCGAAATAATATGACTACTCATACCGATTGGATTACTTGCGATTTTTTTGTTCTTTCTTTTTCCATGTTCACCGCCATCTTGTTTTCTTCTTTTTTTTTAAATATATATCACTGAGTCGAGGTAAGGGCGCGAAAATGCTTTCCACGATCGCTCGAGTAGACTTGTCTCCGTTTACTTTACCAAATGTCAACACCGAAGGAAAAACAAAACAAACAAAAAACAAAAAAAAACAAACAATACCAACACCTACGCATGCGTACTTCACACTGCAAACTAAATATATAAACTTTTGTGGAATGTGAGGGGTTGCGATTTTAGTGTCAAGACCATTTGTTTTCGCTTACAATTTTAGATAGCATTAATCGGCGGTCTTGAATTCTTCTTTTTTTTTCGAATATAAATTGCTTAAATTATCTAATTTAAAATCTTTGGAAATAAAACTTTAATTCAATTCTTTAATCACCATCGGCCATTTCTTTTTTCTCGTTTTACACTGAAAATGCATAGTTTTGTGACCACTAACTACTAATAACCTTTTAAAGCAAAAAAAAAAAAAAAAAATTCTCGGACTTTTCAGAATTTAAATGCAAAAATGATGTTTCCAAGTAATACACTGAAATACAATTTTAGATAAGTTGTAAAGTACATTAGCATTATTTGTCTGGAGACAAATTCAACATAAAAATATAAAATCGCTTTTATTCAACAATACATAGCGAAAATTGGCAATGTCATAACGAGCTCGAAACCTTTTTTTCGAATCTATTAAAATCATTATGTAACAAAAGTAAAACGAAATAACATTTAAGATGCGTACATTCAATGTTCATCTTTCTAGAATTGATGTGAAAGGTCTATGCATAAAACGATAAAATGTACACATATATAATTTCATGATTTCATATATAGACACAATATTATAAGGTGATGTAATCTTATGTATTTTCATTATTTATTTCAACAGAGGTTAATATGTGAGTAAAGCTTAATAATGGCAGTATGAAGCTATGCAGTCACGTGAGTGTCTTTCGCGCGGTTCTCGAAACCAGAACTATTGCTCTAACACGGGCACAAACACATCGTACATATGTGTGTCTCTCTGTCACTTTCTCTCTGTCACTACACACAGTATTGTTTCGTTGTATCACAACTTATCAGTGCGACTAGACATACACCTTTCCCCAGCCGTGGATCGAACGTACAACCGTCGCATTAATAGTCGGCAGCTCTCACCATCGGACCACAAATCAGTGCCGTAAATATTTCTCCTCGTGTGTATTAAATTCACACCTGCCGGTCACAATAGTGCTCAAACCATCGGTTTGTTTACAAACAAATTAATACTGGGCTTCGCTTAATAGCTTAAATACGCGTCGGATGAAAATATGTTTACAAAGTGCTCAATACAAAGAGGGAGGCTTTAAAAATTCCATTGTTTGTCTGTGGAACAGTCTCCGCCAAACTCTTCTGTCAATTCTTGGTCTACAAACCTGATACTTGATGTATGAGGTATTTAGATCTATGCAACAAATCCGATTTGGTTTGTAACTGTAAAATAGATGCTAAGATGTAAAAAATTGAAAAAATAATGACGTGGTGGTGGTAGTTCGACGTAATGTATATATTATCCTTATTTAAAATGTACATTTATACGTTTAACTGCTTTTATTTGTTTAGTTTAAATATGCATATGTCGTTAGATCAGATGGTAGCGAATACTGCTAAAACTAAAATATTTTGGTTACGATTTTAACTGTTATATATTAAAAAGAACTTTTAAAATCACTACTATGTAATGAGTATAATATAATAATCAATAGAGAATTGTCTCTATAATAACACTGGTCAACACAATATTTTTGGCAGGCAAAGTAAGACTGGTTTCTGGGGTTTTCAAGGGCGCTGAATCCGAATCTGACATTAGTTTTTTCAAATTGGCTTTAGTTTTTGAGATATCACAGGGGGGTCGTTTGTCTGAAATCACCCATTCGCGACCATAGCTAAACGTACAAAAAACGGCTAAATAGTGCATAAATGTCAGATATTGATTTTTATGATAATCTTAAACCACAAAGACAGTGTAAAATCTCAATCTAACAAGTTAAGTTAGATATAACATCATTTCATTTATCCTATAACTGAACACTTTTCATAGATTTCGAGGATATACAAACAATTTGCTGAATTTTAATTCTCCAAGTGAAAAAACATTTACATAATCAGTTATATATCATACATTAATGCAAAGCATTATACACTAGATTCTTAGTTACAATGAACACACAAAACAATATTTTATTCACAAAACTAAAATTGACGTTTATACGATTTTTGCTTGTGAGCAACTTTTGGGCAGTCTCTCAAAAGGTTCCAGCAGTAGTCTGCCATCATGTGCTCATCCCATTTGCCTTGATACATCTCTTCCATTGTTTTGATGTCTTGATGGAATCTCTCTCCCTGCTCCTCACTGTAATCACCAAGATTACCAGGAAATCTGTCGAGGTGACTAAACAAGAAATGAACTTTAATGCTCATATTTGCCCCTAGTTTTCCGTATGCAGTAAGCATCTTACGGACCAATTGCTTGTAATTGTCAGCTTTGTGATTTCCCAAAAAGTTTGTCACTACATCTGTGAAGGACACCCAAGCATTTAACTCAACTGTGTTCATATGATTAGCGAAGTCAGAATCCCTCATGAGCGTTCGAATCTGAGGTCCATCGAAGATGCCACCTTTAGCTTTTTCGATGGAAAGACCTGGAAATTGCCTGCATATGTACTTGAAGCTATCCCCATCCTTGTTCAACGCCTTAACAAACTGCTTCATGAGCCCTAGTTTTATGTGCAATGGAGGGAAGATGATTCTATCCCTGGGTACCAAAGGCTCATTGATGACGTTGGCTGTGCCGACTTCGAGACTTTCTCGTTCTGGCCAGTTCTCCCTTCTCCAGTGCTGGATTCTTGCTCTGCTATCCCACAAACAAAGAAAGCAGGGATACTTTGTGTACCCACTTTGCTGACCAAGCAGAAAATTTACCATTTTCAAGTCCACACAAATCAGCCATTTATGAGTGTTGTAATTCAGCTTTTCAAGAACAAATTTGATAGCATCATACTCTTCTTTCATCTTGGTAGAATGGCCAATTGGTACAGGAGCAAACTTATTGCCATTGTGCAAAAGTACAATTTTTAGACTTGCTTTCGAGCTATCTATGAAGAGACGCCAATCTGCTGAGTCATATGATGAGATCCCCATGCAGTTAAGAAGTGCAGAAACGTCATTACAAAAGACCAGGTCGTCTTCTTTAGAAAAGAAGCTGCCTTCCCTTGTCCTATAGTATGTTACTTTTGTGCCAGAATCAAGAATGTTTTTCTCTTGGAGTCGTGATGCAAGAACTTCAGACTGCTCCTTCGACAAACAAAGGTCTCGCACTAGGTCATTAAGTTCAGATTGATTGAAAAGCTGAGGGCCATTTGAGGGTTCTTCATAGTCACTACAGCTATCATCACTTGATATTGAAAGATCAGCTGGAATCTCTTCGGTTTCATCGATTTCAGGCAAACTGGTGAAAACAGGCACAGGTAGATCCTCAGAGTGCGCAACAGGACGGATAGCAGAATACAGACTCGGATACTGCCAATTTGCTTTCTTGTGCTTGTTAAACCCCGTCATGTCATTGAGACAGAAGTAGCAGTCATCAAAATGATTGTTGGGCTCTCTCTACACCATTGGTACAGCAAACTTCAACTTCAGCTTACCGTTGGTCCAACCGCGGAGACTTTCTACACAGGTTTTTCACACCATATGTGGGGCCCAAGACTTGTCTTGGTCACCAAGTATCATATCGAAGTATGCTTTGTACGCCCTCTTTACAAAGTCTGTAATATTCCTCTTTTGTTGTGCCATCATATACTGTCCACAGATGTAACAAAAGACATCCGGTTCATATCTGCAACATCTTCTAGAAGAACTCATTTTCTCTCTGGAACTCATTTTCAACTGTGGAATTAAAAAGAAAATTCTTAATTACTGTTTAATTTATACTGCAACTATATTTATGGAACATGTTATTAAGTAATTACAGTATATAAAAATTCTCCCTATATAAATAATTATATAAAAATTCTCCCTGAAATACTTCAATATATACATAATCGTGATAATGATTCAATAATATCAGAAAATTATTATTTACTGCTTCTATATTGAAGTATTTCAGGGAGAATTTTAGCGGTTTAGGCTTATTTGGGGCTATCAGTATCTTCTAAACTAGAGTCAATCTGGCAAAACCAATGTTATATTCGTAATCAGCGACCTTCAAAACCACAGAAAACACTCCTAGATGGTCTGCCAAAGAGAAAAAAATAAAAATTTGTTGACCAGTGTAATAAATACGAAATCTGCATTAATATATATATATATATATATATATATATATATATATATATATATATATATATATATATATAGCTAGCTAGCTAGCTAGATAGATAGATAGATAGATAGATAGCTTACTAGATAGATAGATAGATAGATAGATAGATAGATAGATAGGTAGATAGAAAGATTCTTAATCTGGTTGAAAGTTTTCTTAGACTTGAGTACACGGACTAATCCTTGACAAAATAAAATTAAGAAATGCATAGGCTCTGTCTGTTGCTAGATGTATTAATCTATTAGCCAAGCGCAAAGCTACTATCACAGAGATTCTTCAAAGAACCCTATTATTTAGCCTTGTTTCTTTACAAGGGCAATAAACGCTTCCTTATTTCTTTACATTGTGATACTTTCTTCTTATTTAACTTCACATCACAGTTATGTGCCGCTTTTGTTCTGATTGGTTGAGCGTAAAAATATTACAGATTGTCTGGCTGCTGTCTCGCTTGGTAGTACAGGGTCCTAACTCTTATGAAGCGTTGTTGCGTCATATCGGGTTAGTTTTGACGCCATGTCGTGCATGAAAAAGGGACTCTATATTTATTTCTGCTGAGTTTCCCCGAAACTAGAGCTCAATAGATTGAGATTTAGCTAATAGTTTATTTTATGAGATTTTAATTTGGTTCCTACATATTAATACGGACCCGACGTTGTGTACGAAACTATCGCCAAAAAACCAAGAAAAGAAATTCGACTCGAGTTTCGTTTTCAGTTAAAAAAGACTTTTCGTCATGAATACCTGCACCAAGATAATGAAAGAAAACAAGAAAATAAAAACTAAAAAATGCAAACAAATTAAAAATATGAGTAAATAAATCCAAATGAAATATCTTTGTTGACTGTTTCTTCTCGTCAAAATGTTCTGTTTATGAATTAATTAATTTGTACTTTTTGTAAAATAAGGAATTTCAAAGGATCTTTATAAATATATAAAAATCAATGTTTTAGTACGAGTTAAATGTTTAAATAGCGAGAACCTTAAAAAATTACACTATATCTGAGCCGTACTGTTTCAGCTTTGTTGACCAAGATTAAAGTTTTGAATATTAACAATATGTTACAAAGTTCAATCGAAGCATAACCAAACCCGAGTTCCGTTGAACAGTCTCTCATGTTGGTTGATCTTGTGTTAGTAATTCCCACAAACCTAAATGCGGTATTTTTCTTTTAGTTTCCCAAAGTCAGTGTATTGCTTATCTTGGCAGTCTTCATAACAGATGTGTTTTCCTGTTAATTGCATTCCGGATTTCGTTTGTCACTTTTCTTTTTTAGGCCGTGTCAGTATTTTCTTATAAATTCTTTTATCATTTTTTTTTCCACAACCTTCGATTTTCCTACCCATCATATCAGTAACTATTATTTCTCCTTTTCTGCTCGTTTGATAGAAGATTTTGACGCCGATTGCTCGGATAGTTTTCTTTTACTTTAAACTTCCCTTTCGAAGTTCTTGACCAAACTAGTTAGCATAACCTTTTGCTTAGTCCTACGACCGATTTGTCTCTTTAACTGCTTACCCCCTTGTGGCGAGATGATTCGAGACAACACTAGTTAATCTAAGTTTTTCTTAGTAATATAGTCTCTTTGTCTCTTAACTCCTCAGAGTTTGTGGCGAGATTATTCGAGACAATTACGGTTGACACCTACCCAAAGGGCTAGAGGCATTTCCCGAACCCCTGACTTAATCAGATATCAACACATTGTGCAACAATTATTGTATTGTCATGTTTTATCACATTCCAGTACTGCCTCGCGGTACTGGGATTTGACTTGATCATTTATCTTCGCCAACCCTTACATCCAACACGAGCTGTTTATTCACTTACTACTTATGCTTTCTAATAACCAATTCGTTTCAATACATTTACTGCTTAGTGGACACTTATCTTTCTACCAAAGCAGCGATTCAACCGCTGCTTTTTATGCTCATAAAAGTTTCAGTTAATATTCAGTTTACGTCAAGTGTCATAGTTGACGCCTATCAATTTTGCTCGCCGTTATTTTTAAAATTAAAGATTACTTTAAATATTAATATTTCTGTGTTCGGTATTAGGTTTATACGAATCCATGTAATCAAATACCGAAAGGGTAAAGCACCAGACATGGTTTAAATACTTACAAATAACATTAAATAAAAGGTCACTCAGCATATCTTGTACTAAGAACTGGATTATTATTTTTTCTATTTTAAAATTTAAGATTTGATAATCCATAAAATAAAACTAGAGATATTCAGTATTCTCAGTCGGACATCAACAGCCCAAATACAAATTTACATGAATATAAATATGGTTAATTCTTAATTTTTATTTAAAACCAAATAACCTGTTTAATACGTCAAATGAATATAAACTATTCTCCCCCATAATATTGTATAACCTTTTCGCAATAATATTAATAAAGATAATATTGGCGGTGAACTAAGGTCCACACGAAACCCTTTTAGCCAATAGGGCGAGTCGAAACTTATCTTGCTTAGACGACCCTGCGAACAAAATCAATCTTTCCAGGTCACTTATCCACCCTTCATATGTGTGTACTCGTTTCAATCAACCTTGCAATGCACGCTGTTCAAGTGTGAGCTGGTCTGCCTCGATCAACCACATCACGAACTGCTTTCGTGACTTCGCCATTTCCGTAAAGAACCGTATCCGCTTTACTCTGTTACCTAACTCATCCGCCATCTTTTTCCTATTTTCTTACACTTTTACATCTTGCGATAATGATATACAACCAACAAAAGAGGAGAATATATTCGAATTTGAAGCAAACAAACAAACAAACAAACAAATAAATAACGATATTACACACAGCTCGGTGTAATTCTTTGTTGTGTCTTTCTCTAAATTTTTCTGCTAAGCTTGGTTCGTTTCTTTTCGCGGTTGAAGTGGTACCCTTTTTTATTTTGAATCTTTTTTTTGTACAAAAAGGCCTGATCTTACATGCACCAAACAATCTTAATGTAACGGCCACGTTGCATTAAGATTAAATTCGTGTTAATATGTAACGTGGTTGTTACATTTTAACACGAACTCGATGTTGTGTTCGAAAGTCTCGCAAGGAAACAAACGAAATAAATTCAAGTCGAGTTTGTTTTTCAGTTGAAAGAAAAGTCATGTATTTAGGGTAGTTTCAACTTATACGTATTTTCCAAACCATCGTATCCTTGATTTTTTCTTTTCCGGATCAATTAACAATTCGTAGTCCGCAGCTTCAAACAGCTGCTATGTCTGCAGCTTGCCCCACAGTACACAGCCGTTCAATAATTTTATAAAAGTTCGGATTACATCTTGGTTTCAAAGTTCTTTTCCTTCTAATACGTGCTTAAAAGTCCTCAAGGTTGCAAATCATCAAAACGGCAGCCATTTGTTTACACTTGCACAGATTAGCTTAGGATTTTAAATCTGAGCACGTGATAGTGTTGCCATATAACGTGCCAAGCTTCACTAGCTTTTATTAAAAAAAACTATTGGAGTTAGAACAAAAAAGTCGATTTGCATATAATTCTTCACGCGTTAAGATATACTAATAAAAAGTTAGACTACACATCGAAAACAAAACTAGGTTTAAGGCTCTTAAAATTTATACTACAATTATTCGTGAGGACCTATGGCGTAACGGATATAAATGATAAATATAATCAGTTATTATTAATTTTCTCCTAGGGGTTGAAGATGAAGCCATCTATAAGGTTGATACTGAAAATACAATTACACAAATTAATTAGGACTACGTCGACATGGTTAACAGAATAGGAGCTATCCTTGTGGATTAAATAAAGGGTTCTGTTCGAAATTCTGTAGAGATTTCAAAGCTCGACATAAGGGTTCTCGAGTTCGATAGGATGCACCTGAAGAAGGTCAGAGATTATATCGGCTGTAACATTCTGGGAATAACATCGGTAATGGCACATTTAGTCCAAATAATATAAATAATACACATATCTTTCTGTTCTTGCCAACTATTTTATAGATATGTATTTTTTAATTGTCATTAAACCATGAATCCATATTTATCGTATAATAAAATATGTTGAGATAATTAAAGGAAATATAATACTTGATAAATCAAAGTCTTAAATATGATTTCTTAGAAAACGCACTGACCGTGAATAATATTGTTATTTATGTGCCGACTATTGATTGAACATATTTCCAATTAGCGGATTATTTCAGTCTCAGAATTACAGCGCACATAATGAAACACACTATTAAAATTACCTATAAAACACAATATGAAATGCACTATTAACTGCACTATAACACGCACTATAAAATTCACTAGAACACGCACTATAAAATTCACTAGAACACGCACTATATAATTTACTAGAACACGCACTATATAATTCACTAGAACACGCACTATATAATTCACTAGAACACACACTATATAATTTACTAGAACACGCACTATATAATTCACTAGAACACACACTATATAATTCACTAGAACACGCACTATATAATTCACTAGAACACGCACTATATAATTTACTAGAACACGCACTATAAAATTCACTAGAACACGCACTATAAAATTCACTAGAACACGCACTATATAATTTACTAGAACACGCACTATATAATTCACTAGAACACACACTATATAATTCACTAGAACACGCACTATATAATTCACTAGAACACGCACTATAAAATGCATGATAAAACACCCGATCACTCAGCTTTTTTATTTTTCTTCTTTTGTTCCGAAGAGAATAGACAATCGTACGACATAATCGTTGCTGGCCAGTTTGAAGGGTGAGGAGCCTCGATAAGCCGCACAAAAATAAACATCGACAAGCAAAAACACATGACAGGTAATATTCATGGGCTGTTAAACACACCATGCGAAGCACACACGCGACTCTCAAGAAACACTCAGGTATATGAGTTCACAGAAAACATATACTCCCTCACTGAATAAGTCTTCCCAACGAACACATGAACGCATAAGTCATATGAAACTTATCAAGCGAAATAAAGGTTTGTTAATAAAACCATATTTCACTATCCATTTATCTATACGAACATAAATCCACAAAGCGATAGCCGAAACCAAGGTGTAATAAATTACTCAGCGCTTTTTCATCTCGTGTGCTTATGTATTTGCTTTCCTTCCTTTTTTCAAAACCTAGGCCATAATAATATTTATAGAAAAGTATTTTTCACTGACACTAAAAAATCTACACGAGAAAATCAACGCTCTTCACTTTAAACTGAATACATCATGTGCACCATCAAGTGTTTTGTCAACCTGTTTTACGACTGCACAAGCACCGTAAACGATATCAACAATACACGCTGAAGATTATCTGTAAAGAAGAACAATGGTAGTTGATCTCATGACAAATACAAACCTGAAACTTGTGCGACAAACAGTATATCACAATGAGCATATCCGGGTCGAGTATGGATTCCTGCACAAGCGTTGGTATCAACAATCGACTGAAGTGTCGTCAAGACGTGTAGCATATACGAAACCCTCGGAATAATACTTCTCGAGCCATCAATGTCTGCCGGAAGTTTGTCTCCTGCAAATGGCAGAAAGACTACATTATGAATTTTATGCCAAAGTCTGAATGAAATGAATACACTTGTTTACTTAAGAACATGATTACTCCAGGAATTGAATTATAAAGGGTAAGACTTTTCCAGACAGTTGAACTTATCTGAATATTGCACTTAACATGATAATTTAATATAGTAGAGTCCTTTGATTACAGAAGTATTTGAATTGCACAGAATTTATTTTCTGTGTGCAGCCACCAGAATTATCACTGTCTGATTATGTTTGTTTTGCTTTATTTTCTATGTAATTAGTGTTATTGTATCGATAATTTTGTTATTTCCACATTTGGGAAGTGTTATTGAAAATCTATTTACAGACAATGAAGAAATGAGATAACATGCCTAGGACTTTAATCTAAGCTATTCACAAAAATGTCAACAGTCAATGCTTTATCTCGGGCTTCTTCATCAGTATTCTGTCTGCAATTAGATCACTATTATGTCCAATAATATTAGCGCGATTTTACAACTTGCGATTAACAGCTATCTGCTATACCATGAGTAAAGCATGCGATAAATATTCATTAAAATTATCAACCAGAAATTTTATTTAACTTCAGCATCACTTAACTGGACGCAACATCCACATCAATATTTGGTCGTAAACTATTCATTTACTTATATATGCTCAAATTAGTGGGTTTGTTAAAAAAAATTACAATTAATTAGTTTGTCGGTAGTATTAAATAATAATTTGACATCTGTAAACGAAAAGAAAACAACTTTCTTTCAATACGAAAAAGGAATGGTTGAACAAAAGTTAATTTTAACCGGATTCAATCTAATATAGACTGAAAACAAAACTGAGAAAAATATATATAAAGGGACTAAAACAAATGGAGGTATATAGAAAGAGACACAAAGATAGGAGGAGAATAAAATTGTCTGCTGTTAGTTCCAACAATAATACTGCATTAGCGGGACCTGTGGAAATTCCACAGGGGACTCATTCATATGCAATATATTTATGTTGGCATTCTGTAGATGTTCAGTCTAAATGGAGACGCCCCGATATTATTGGAGCTTTTTTTGCTAAAACTGCAAAAGTACTTATCTAAGCTGGCATGAACGCCCGGTAAAACCCGATCGTAAAGTACTCTTAAATATGATATTTTAATTCTTGCAGGTTTCGTATATATTATTATAGAATTAATGTTCTATCGATTTTTATATGCTATAAAGTTGTGATTTCAAATATATATATATATCCATATCACTTGGGTGCATTAGCTTGAATCGAAACCGAAAAAAACATTATGAAATATATATATGTATATATACAACGAGTTCCTCCAGCCATAATGGAAACCGAAACCAAAACTTATGAAGAATTTTTGATAAAATTATTTATAAAAAAATAGATGATTTAAGTGCCATCAGCTATAGTCAAAACTGAACCCGAAACTTATGAAGAATTCTTCGTAAAATTATTTATGACAAGAAATAGGAAGAACATAACAACCAAATGACCCGGATGTAAGCGTGACACACAAAAGAACACGCTATCGTATTAATATATAGATAGTACTATTGCTATTTCATGTATTCATAACAAGCACATTATTATCATTATTAAATTTACTTGAGTTTAACTAAAACAAAAGATTATATTTAACTTCTAAATAAATATAACGACTCCCATACTTGAACGTGATGTGAGTTTTAAATGATGTCTGGAAATTTAGTTACAAACATAAACCAATCACATTACATCAAAAAAAAAAAAAAAAAAAAAAAAACTAGGAGTACGACACCACTTTTTTTTCTTTTAATGGCATCCATAGCTGAACGTATTCAATGATACTTATCAGTTGCAAAATCTTGGCAGGGCCATATCTGTATTAAACGTACCACTCATGACATAAAGGAATGTTAACTCATTTCGCATAAAAAACACTTTGGTTGAAATTCGCCGTAAAAAAATTAATGCGCAAGTTTTTTTTTAAATAGTCATTGCAAAACATGTGCAAATTAAGATACATACTGAGACAGCAAAATATCTGTTTTTATGGCCATTTTTAAAATTAAGAGTAAATACTGTTATAATCATTTCTCTCTCTCTCTTTCTCTCTCTCTCTCTCTCTCTCTCTCTATATATATATATATATATATATAAGTGAAAATGTCTTTGTGTGTGTGTGTGTGTGTGTGTGTATCTGTCTGTGTACATTTCCCTACTCAATAACTCTGTCAATTTTCGGTCTACAGACTCGAGATTTGACATAAGGAGTATTGAGATTTGGTAAAATCTTTTTAATCTGTTGTTGGCCAGAAATTTAGCTGTTAAGGGGTCAAAGTTCAGCGATTGGACCTTTGAGAACTCTACCAAACTCCTCCGCCAATTTTGAGTCTAAACAATTGAACTTGTAGATATAGGTTTTTGGATATGTATCCAACTTTATAACTTGATTTGAGCTCCCCAAAATAAAGTCTGAGGGTTCAAAATTCGGTTGAAAGTCAAAAAAATTTACTTCTGCCGTCTCCACCAAATTACTCAGCCAATTTTTAGTCTTAATAT
>NC_136505.1:74063544-74136044 GCF_053919585.1 Euprymna scolopes | reverse complement strand
AATGTAAGTCGTTATTTAAATCGAAAAGGTTGAGTAACATCTAGGAGTCGGGGTTACACAAGAACGAAAGTTAACGAAACCACATACGTTTCGTCAGAAATAATTTGGACTTCTCAAAGTGACAATTCAAGCAGAGAAAACGTGTAAAGAATTGCATCAATAGATGTGGAGGCATGCAAAATGTAACTATCTTTCTTTATCTCCAATGCTCGCACACAAGTAACCCTAACCCCTATCTATTTCTGTCTGTGACTGTTCTCCTTTTAATTAATAAACCTTCTTAAAAACTAAACATCGGCGTTTGCGTGGTAATATTCACGACTGAGCAAAGTCATATGTTCCAAATATACCCCTTAAGTTCACTATGAAAAGTGAGAAGGACAATTCGCTTCCCTTCTTGGGTGTTCTTCTCGAACGTTCAAGGGGAGGGCTTTCTCACTACAATTTATAGAAATCCGACATTTACTAGCCTATATGTGAACTGGTTGTCTTTTGTACCAAAATCACGTAAGGTCGGCTTAATTAATACTTTGGTACATTGAGCCCTCATGATTTGTTCGCCTAACAGATTAGACGCCGAACTCGATAAGATCAGGGAAATATTCATCAATAATGGTTATCCTGTTGACCTTATTGATGACTGTATTTTCAAAAAGGTTGCGATTTTAAATCCCCTAAAAAATTTGGACCCTTGAAATGCCCGGTTTATTTAAAATTACCGTGGATTGGAGAAAAGAGTAACAGACTTTCCAAACAGATTCGCAGAAGTATTTACGACTGCGTTTATTCTGTGTTCTTGCGTTTGGTATATACTACGAGAGCTGCTTTTCCATCTTTTCGCAAGGATAGTTTGCCTTACATCCAAAATAGCAATATTGTATATCAATTCAAATGCTAGTGCGATGCTGGTTATGTTGGACGAACATCCTTGCATCTTTAGACTCGTATAAACCAGCATGTTCCATCGAAGATCAGACGAGGGAGGATGGGGTCTGGTGGTCTTCGTCCTTCTGCAGGCTTGGACTCTGCTATTGGTCAGCATTTGGTTGATAACCGTGCTGTGCTGATAGATATAAAATAGAATGGTTCGAGGTGCTACATAGAGCGAACTCCAGAAACCATTTATAGATTTTGGAGTCTGTCTCTATAACGGTGCGTCAACCTTCTTTGTGCCGGCAAAAGGAAACATCAAACGCATTATTTCTCTTTGGGGAACTTTGAATCTTTTCTCCCGTTTTTTTTGTTTGTATATATATATATATATATATATATATATATATATATATATATATATATATATAAAACCTATATATATATAACCTATATATATATATAACCTATATATAACCTATATGTATATATATATATATATGACCTATATATATATTACCTATGTGTATATATATATGACCTATATATATATTACCTCTATGTATATACATATATATATATATATATTACCTATATGTATATATATATATATATATATATTACTTATATGTATATATATAACCTATATATATATATATATAACCTATATATGTATATATATAAAAATATGTATGTATATATATAACCTATAAATGTGTATATCTATAACCTTTATATGTATAAATATAACCTATATATGAATATATATACCCTATATATGCATATATATGTATATATATACCCTATATATGTATATATATGTATATATACCCTATATATGTATATATATATGCATATATATATAACCTATATATGTATACATATAAACTGTATATATATATAACCTATATATATATATAATCTGTATATATATAACCTATATATAAATAAATATATAACCTATATATATAACCTTTATATAACCTATATATATATATATATACATATTTAACATATATATATATAAATATATTATATATATATAAATATATATTTATAAATATATTATATATATAAATATATATAATATACATAAATATATATATATAAATATATATTATATATATAAATATATATACATAAATAGATATATTATATATATAAATATATATTATATATATAAATATATATTATATATATATAAATATATATATATAAATATATATTATATATATTAATATATATATTATATATATATAAATATATATTATATATATATAAATATATATTATATATATAAATATATATTATATATATATATAAATATATATTATATATATATAAATATATATTATATATATATAAATATATATTATATATATATATATATATATATACATATTCTTATTCTCTCTCCCTCGCGTAGCGACAAGCTATCTCGGCTATCATTGCTTCGCCCCAAAGCTTATACCTGTATTTGATGGCAGTTAGCCGGGAAAATCAATAGTGGAGTGGTTGGAGAAGCTGAACTAATATGTCAGCTTAGCGGAAAGCCTCATTCCGATGCCGTCCGATCTGGACTGTATAAAAGAAACACTGTACATATCGTTTTCTTTCGGCAGAACTACGCAGGCTTGCTGTCCTGTTTGGCGGCGTATCGGATCAACGCCTTCAATGTGCATTCATTGCCGGATTGCCGGGTCATGCGGAATACTTATTAGGAACATCCTCCCAGATAGAAAACTTAGATCTATCACACGTGCTGGCGCGTGCTCGTGCTATTTTAAAGAACTGCACGGGAGTTCCACAGTAATCTGCATTAGCTCTCACGGTCAACACAAATTACACGAGACATACACTTCACGGCGGTGCTACAAGTGTAATGGACTTAATGATATAGCAAGTGATTGCCTACTGGATAGCGCGACGGGAAGAGATGTTAGTGCCAAGCATCCACAAGCTATCACGTGTTACCGATGTAAGCGACGAGGACACATTGCCAGATTTTGTCCGGGAAACGAGCAAGGGGGCGAGAATTCAGTGCCAATCTCATCCCCCCAAAAATGTAAATGGCGCATAGCGGTTATCACTGTTCACATTAACAGACTATCGCGTATAGCTCTAGTGGATACTGGATGCGCACAGTCATTGGTCCGCAAGTTGTGTTGCAAGGAATGGACGAAGAAATTGACCCCGGCGTTCACAGCAGATGGAAACTCACTCAACTGCTGTGGAATAGGAATGGTGCCAATGAACCTTGGTGTAACGCGGAGCATTGGCATAGAAGTCTTAGTTGTGTATGGATACTTGCTGGGATTATATTTATTGCTTGGGCTTGACGCAATCAAGTGACTGGGAGGAGTAGTTGTGTCTTGTGAAGGTGAGGTGACCTTCCAACATTTCAGCAAGACTAATTTTGCTGCTATCACCATCACCGAGCCTGACTTCTCCGCAGAATATGAACAGAACACTCAGAAGTGGACCTCATCGTGGAAATGGGCTGGCGACCAACCTCCACTTACGTTGAGAAATAGACATGCAGAGTATCCAGCCCAAACACCAGTTTGTGCGGAATGTGATCGCGAACTGCAGACGTATATTGACAATGGTTGGCTACTGCCATATCCTGAGGATGAACTTGGACCCCCAAGAGGTCTAATTCCCCTCATGACTGTTGTGCTGGAGAACAAACAGAAAGAGTGGCCCGTTATGGATTACCGGAAGCTTAATAAGTATATGGACGTTCATACGGCCAACGCGGATGTTTGCCTACAAAAATTTAAGGAATGGCGACAAAGGGACCAAATGTTTCAGTGTTAGATCAACGCCGAGCCTATTTGCAAGCACGTGTTGACAAATCTCAGTGGCCGTTCCAAACAGTAGAGATCAAGGGACAACGAATGTGGGCTTAACGTTGCCCCTTTTATAATGCGGGCCATTGTTAATACCGTTCTCAGCTAGGATAAGACTATAAACGTGGCTACGTCTTCCTATATTGACGACATTTTTGTGAATGAAAGTATGTGTTCTGCGACCTGTGTCATTTGGAGAAGTTTGGTCTGTAAAGCAGAATAGCTGAAACTGGGTTCACGCGTATTGGGATTACATGTTCAGGAGGAGCACGGAAAATTGTTATGGTGCCGTGGAAGTGACCTTCCAACAGTGCCCGATAAACTTACTCGCCGGATTGTATTTACAGTGTGTGGGAAACTGACTGGTCATTTTTCAGTGTGTTGCTAGTTACGCGTCGCCACAACGTTTGTAAAACGCAGAGCAAATATGATGACGACTGGATAGGATGATGAAGTGTGAGACCCTATTTTAACGCGGATGATCGAAGACATTTGTTTGAGAGTAGCCCAGGACGATCCAGTAAAAGGTGACTAGTGTGTCTGTGGAGAATATGTTACAGTGTGGGTGGACGCTAGTTTCACTGCTACAGGCGTGGTTGTGGAAAGCAATGGTTCCGTGGCAGAGGACGCAAGCTTGCTCCGAGCAGTGCATGAAGAAACACACAAAATTTAGCTGAGCTTGATGCTGTGCTGCAAGGCATCAACTTTGCAGTGGAAAGCCAAAACCATACATCTACGGACGGACTCTGCCTGTGTATATCGGTGGATAACTGGCACCTTGTCCGGACAGACGAGAGTGCACACCAAAACAGCCTCAGAAATGTTAATTAGGCATCGCCTGTCCACGCTCCGAGATTTGGCCTCGGAATATGCACTAACAATCGATGTAGAGTTCGTTAAATTTCATGATAACAGAGCTGACCAAATTACTCGAGTACCACAGCGGTGATTAAATGAGATCCGTAAAGCAATAGGACCCAGAGAACTTTTGTGTGCTGTGGCTGCTAAACATGAACACGTGTCTCAGATACAGATAATTCATTGGTTTAGTGGACATCCCGGTGTGAAAAGGACATGATACTTTGTTAAGTTAGTAAATCCACTAATAACTGAAACTGAAGTGTGGTCGGTGGTTGGGGATTGTTAAGAATGTCAGTCCATAGATCCGGCCCCAGTGCGTTGGAAGCCAGGTACGATTGGTATGGATATACCACATTTCAACACTCAGTTGTACTTGACGTTGATAGACTGTGGCCCTAGCCGTTTTGCCATTTGAAGCCAGTTGCACTAATAGAATTTTGCTAGCGTCATTAAGCAGTTGCAAAGTATATTCTGTGAAAGGGGCCGCCGACCGAATTGCTTACAGATAATGGCGCGTCATTTTGCGGAAAGATATTTGCTGACTTTACACAGATATGGGGCGTGCACATTCGATTTCAGTACGTCCACGTACCCTCCGAATAATTGAGAGGCCTCATCGTACAATAAAGCGCATTGCGACAAGAACAAAGTGCACAATCTTAGAAGCAGTGTATTGGCACAACGTCACGACTAAAGGCGACAGGACGGCAATGATGATACCTGCGAATGTGCTATACAATTATAAGATCCGTGTCAAGGGCATCGATAAAATTTTGGTGCTCGACACCACAGTTTCTAATCCATACAAGAAGGGAAATGCAGTTTGGGTGAAGAATCCACAGGGAAAATGCCCGACAGGAACATTGACAAAAATAAATAGCCAACACTCGATCTCAGTTGATGGAACACCACGCCAAACAAAGAATGCGCACCCAGTGTGCCTACGTGATTGCGTTATCAGTGACGAACTCACATCATCAGATGACGAAGCCCTACTACTGTACGAAAAAATAGATGAAGAAAGCTCCTCAGAAGATGCCGCATCCAATGATCCAGAACAGGGAGAGTTTAATGATGCGGTAGACGCAGGCACCACTGAGGAAGCTCCTGGGCCTTTACCCTAAAGGCGGAGTACCAGGAAGACCTTGAGATCAGGGAGGAGTGTGCCGAGTGTGCGCAGAAGCGCACAAGAACAAGTCAGGCCTACCTGCGGTGAAAAGCGAACCTGAGAACTTTCGATTACAAATCAAGTCCACTAATGAACTACACCCATCTTACCCGAAAGTGACGATTTGGTTTCGCCCAACGGCTATGAAAAGAACAAGCCGATAAGTGATTTGCGGATTTTGAAATACACTTCTTCAATAACGTGTCTCGCGTTATTGGATTTTGGTATCGTGGCGTGTCGACTCGGCGAGATTGTTCGGTTCTGCTTGGGAACGTGCGTGTCGATTCAACGGTATTTGTTCGTGGCGTGGCACGTCGATTCGGCGGTGATATTCAGAATTGCGTGGACGAATGTGAAAACACACACACACACACACACACACACACACACATATATATATATATATATATATTTTGATTCTCTCTCCCTCGTGTAGCGACATAGAATCTGCGTGATTATGGTTTCAATGTAAGCATTCTCATCTCTTGTATCGTGCGCTAATGTTTTTGAGAGAACTAAGAAACAATTTGGATTACTTCTACTTCTGTATTATACAGTACTAGCAGTTCAGGCCGGCTTTGCTCGGCCCCAATGCACTGTTCATAACTTGCCCTATATGTGAATACACTTTATGTAAAATTCCAAATATTTAGACCCAAAATTGCCTAAGTAATTTCGTAGAGATCGCGGAAGTAAATTTTTTAATGAATTGGACGCCAACTGTGACCCTTTACCATTAATTATTTTGGTCTCAAATCAAAATATAAAGTTTAACCATGTCCAAGTTACCTACATCTAAAATTTCAAGGCCTTAGACCCAAAATTGAGGAGAAATTTCGTAGAATCAGCAAAGGTCAATTCTTTCAACTTTGACATTTTGGCAGCCAAATTTCTTGCCGAAACCCGATCACATAGATTTTCCCAAATCTCAGTAGCCTGTATATCAAATTTCAGACACACAGATACACAGACACACAGATACACAGACACACACAGACACGTTCACTTTTATAGCTATACTAGCGTGGGTGCCCGGTGTTGCCTGAGTGTTTAGAGGTGTATGCTGAGTAAAAAAAAACAAAAAAAAAAAACAAAACAAAAAAAACAAACAAACAAAAAACGGTCAATTTAACTTTGACCCCTATTATGGCACATTAACATTTATTGTTTTGGGCTCAAATCAAGTTATTAAGTTAGATGCATTTCTAAAGAACCTATATCTAAAATTTCAAGTGTTTAGACCTCAAATTATCGGAGGAGTTTGGTAGGGTTCTCAAAGGTCAAATCGTTGAACTTTCACCCCTTAACAGCCAAATTCCTGGGACAAAACCGATTACAAAGATTTTTCCAAATCTCAGTACCCTGTGTATCAAATTTCAATTTGAATGTTAACAGAATTATTGCGTAGGAAAGTGTACACAAACACACATACAGACACATTCAGCTTTTTAGATATCTAGATAGATAGATTAAACAAAAATACATACGCATACATAGATATATATGGAAACAATTTTGTGTTCCCTGTAAATTTTTACGCAAATATTATGCAAGGATACATGTAGAATATCTGCATGAATATAATTACACGTAATAGTTAACTAAAGATGATCATTCCATAAGAAAACCGAAAAAAACTAATAGAGAATTAATTAAAATGAATGTTTAAAAGAATATCCAAATTAGCTAGTACTTTTGCTAGTGAATGCAATTCCACAACCCATATATAAGAAAATTGTATTTTCTTTTCAAATAAATAGAAAAAAGCGTTGAGTTCGGCTGTGTTTTCGTTTTGCTGCTGTCCAGAGACCGGCTGCCGGTCCCTGTTGGGCGGGTGAGCCTTGTTTTTATTTTTCTGCCTCCCCGCGAGGCCATTATTGACTGTCTTGTTTACGAATTATTTCAGGTTGTCTCTTTTTCCGACTCGACCGGTCTGCGTCTGAGGTGGTTGTTCGAAGTCATATCCAACGGAAACTTCAGCCGGGCCAACCGGGAAGAAGACGCAGAGGAGGAGGGTAACTTGGCCGGGCTCCGGTGCAGACATGTCTAGCCCGGGGCCCGAAGCCACCTCTGAGCACAGGATTAGGCCTTGGAAAAAAAAAATTCTACCGCCACGTGGTCCGAGTTCCGACACCCCGCCTAACCCGGTTTCTGGCGTTCGTGTCCCCGACACGCCCGCCGGTTCAGGCCCAGTAGACAGACCACTAGGATGGATTAGTGTTGACCCCCGCACAAAACTCGGTGTTGTCCCCCGTACCGCTAATTTAGGGGAATCGTTTGCGTTAGGCAGCGACTCTCACGTAACTAGTCGTACTGCTGTTCCCGGCAGTAATAGTAGTAGCAGTAGATTTAGGCCAGCTGAAAGAGGTGTTCCGACTCGGTGGAATCACCCGAGGAAGAGGGCTTTAACTGTCAGCCCTCCCGCCCATGGGAGAACGGACCCCCTAGGGTCGGGAATTAAACCAGCAACCTCTGGAGATATCTCAATATGGAGAAGCACCGAGTCGGAACAGACGTTTTCGAACGGGTTGCCAGACGACAGGGAAGAGGCCATAAACATGTTAACGCTTTTAGACGAACAGTTGAACGCCGCGAAGCAAGCCGACATAGAATTTAGTAGCAGCGACAGTAGCGCTGATGAATGCAACAGACAAGAACTGCTACTACGACAAGCGAGAAAGTCGCGTCAACGAGAAAGAAAGGGGGCTGCTCAGACTGAAAGAGAGAATGGGGCAGCTAGTGCCACAGCCACAAAAAAACCGGCACTGACCCCTAAACCGTCGTCCCCAAGGGAGAAGCCGGGAGAGTGGCCGACGTTGCCAGGGAGTTCACAAACAATAGACTCGTCCGGTTCTATTATTGCCCCGGGACAGAAATCACCGCTGTTAACAGTGTCACAGACAACACCGCAGACGGCCGCGGCGGCAGTGGTAAAAGACTGGGGCCCCCAGTCGCAACTAACTCCCGGGGATTACCGCCGGTTATTCGATACAAAATATAAGGATTTGACCGACGGAAATGTTATTAGAGTAGAACCGAAAACTATGAAAGAACTTTCAAAGAGAATAATATCGTTAGTCTCCATAGACACAAAGAAACGAGCGCTAACCGGTGTGCCGAAAGACGACATGGCGAAAATTCTGGGGGAATTAAATATCCCCGCAACCTATATCTGCCGTAGAAGCTATGCAGTGTGGGATTTACTACTGCCCAAAGAGGAAGACGCCGCCAATATTTTCAAATCGGAACACATGTGGCGACATATTCGACTTAAGCCGGAATATTTAAGTAAGACGCGGACGAACGTGTCTATTTTGGGAGTCCCCTGTATTCTCGGCCCTGAGCAATTAGGGGCCTTTATGAGTCAATATGGGGACGTAGAGTCCGTCATTCCTGTCCGTGGTCCCCGTAACCTTATGGTAGGGGACTACAACCTAAAAATGCGTGTTGACAAGGAAGGATTACAAAACATCCCCCCCATGCTCAGGTGCGACATATGGTCGATGAGCATTATAGTAGAAGGTCGCAGGCCCCACTGTTGGAATTGTCAACAGCAGGGCCATATGGCACGGGAATGTCCGAAAAGAAACCCACAGACAGTAGTAGTAGTAGCAAAGCCGGCGGCAGTGGTACCAGCAGCCCCTGAGAAGCTAACCGGAGGGGGCAAAGAAGCAACAACGTCGGACGGCTGGACTACAGTGGTAAAGAAGAATGGCAGAACCACCAAGACCCCCTCCACAAGAGAGCAGCCCCCTGAGGTACAAGGTCAGCCGGTTCCCACAGTGTCGTCAACGGTCTCTTCCACCAACGTTACCACTAAAGAAGTTGTTAGCGGCCAGAAAAGAATGCATCCGGTCTCCTCGTCTGACTCAGAAGGGGAGCACGATAAGGAAACGGCTACTGTGATAGATTACCAAGTGCCGAAAAAGGAAACTAAAAAGAAGGCGAGAAAAAACAAGGAGGCAGGGTCCCGTTCCCCGTCCCCTATGAATGTAGAGAAGACTGTCTCTACGGTGCAGCCACCCAAAACCCCTACCCTAACCTCATCGGCTGAACCAAAATCCCCATCCCTTTTCGATACCCCCCCAACCGGTGCCCGCTCGTTGTCCCGGGAGAAGCCGGCGACAAAAACCAACAGCGGTAGAAGAGCCGCCTCTGTATCTCCTGTAAGGAGTGAAAAGACGAAAAAGCTCCCCTACCTTCCTGGAGACCGGATTTGCGAAGTAGACCCCCTTCACGCTGACACGTATATAACGCAGCGCCATAGGGGCCTGATTAAGCCGCTTAGAGAAATGAAAATAATCGACGGGAAAAGTGTTACCAACCCTAAAAACTTCCCAGACGCCCCCCTAGTCATGACCTTTGTGCGCCATACAAAAAACTGGACGCACGAAGGCCATGTGGAATATGATCGACGACGCCAGGGGAGCGATTCCAGATTTAAAGTTGGTGGAAGAGAGGCATGACTCCCTCGATCAGCTGGCGCCGAGATGCGAAGGTAGGGTTCCTATTTACGTCCACCCTTGTTTGTATAGGGCCCTTAAATTAACGTTTCCCCTGGATGTCGGAGGTATTGCGCGAGACGGACGAGTAACGTCCGAGTTGCTTTCGGGCAACCTCGCCCAGTCCTGCGGCACCCTTTCTAGCAAAGACTTTAGGTCGGTGGTTGCGGATATCTAGACACAATGGCCACGTCCTTGAGCTTGTGTAGTTTGAACGTTAGGGGCATGAGGTGCCGAAGCAAAGCCGCTAGGGTACTGAGGGACCTCATGTCGATGAATATAGATGTGGCTGCGTTACAGGAGACTCACTACGATTGCGTTGACGATCATCGGGTGCTGGAGGGGCATTATGATGTCTTTTCAACATACGGTGATAGTCAAAGTAGGGGGGTTTCTTTGTTAGTTAGGCGCACCCTTTCTGCAACGGTTAGCGTTGTTCACGCGGATGCTGATGGTAGACTGATCGTGGCCGATGTTGCCGTGGAAAATAGAGCGTTTCGAGTCGTCGTGGTGTATGCGCCCAATTGCGTACGGGAGCGGGTTTCCTTTTTCCGGCGGTTGGAGGTGTTTCTCGGGGGTTCGGAACGGTTAATACTAGTGGGTGATTGGAATGCCATCCTTGACCCCAGGGCAGATAAGGTGGGCGGGACTAGCGGGACGGATGGGTGTGAAACCAGTCTGTCGGACCTGATGGCTAGATGCGATCTGGTAGACAGGTATCGGGTGGATCACCCGGGGCGGGAGACGTGGACGTGGCTCTCTAGCAGGCCTTCCGCTTCAAGTACTTACTTGGATCGGTTGTTAGTTAGAAGAGGCAACATAGAATACATATCTTGTCCCACGTTCCACTGGTTAGGCCACTCTGACCACAAACTACTTGTGGCCAGGTTAGACTTAGATAGCAACCCCAAGTTAGCTGGGTACTGGAAGTTAAATACCTCCCTACTGGAGATAGGTGACTTTCGGGAAAGGCTAACTAAACACATACAGAAGGGATTAGTGGGGGCGGTTACCGGGAGTAAGTGGTGGGTAAACGCCAAATCTAGCATTAGAGACTTCTCTGTCAAATATGGCCAACGCCTCGCGCTAGATAGGGCCAAGGCAGAGAAGCGTCTAGAGGATAGACTATCCCGGGCGGTGGCTGGGGGGGATTCCCTAGAAATAGGGTTAGCTAAGGCGGATCTGAGTCGTTTGGCTAGCGAGCGATATCAGGGCCAGGTAGTTAGGGCTAGAATTAAAAAGATGCCCAACGAAGCTGTGAATGTTGACAAAGCCGAACGAGTCTATTCGCTCGGGCGCAAATCGGATAACTACATTCGTAAAATTCAGAGCCCGGAAGGGGACTCCTTAGTGTCGGCTCGGGGGATTTGCGAGCGGTTTCGAGTGCACTTTGAAGATCTCTTTGCTCAGCTGTCCAGGCTCCGCGTCCAGGAGTTTGGCAACTATTTGGCTGGCTCACCCCGCCTGGAGGCGGCCCGAGCGGCTGGTTGCGATGGTCGGGTTGCAGAGTGTGAGGTCATAGCTGCTATGAAGCAGGTCGCCTATAACAGATCACCAGGACTGGATGGACTACCCTACGAACTTTACTTGAGGATGTCGCACATGTTTGTTCCGATTTTGATGGGTGTGTTTAACCACTGGTTTGACACAGGATCTATCCCGAGTCAGGTTACCAAAGGAGTGGTCACACTTCTGAAGAAGAACGACACACATGTTGGGGGCATAGATGATTTTAGGCCAATCACGTTGCTGAATACGGATTTAAAAATCCTGGCCCGAGTGCTGGCGAATCGTTTGCAGATTGTTATCGCTGACTTGGTCGAACCGGATCAGAATTACGCTGTGAAGGGAAGATCAATTCAAAATAATTTGCATTTGATACGTACAGTCATAGAAAATTTAGAAGACGACACTGAAGCCGCGCTGATTAATTTGGATCAGTCCAAGGCGTTTGATAGGGTGGATCATCGTTTCCTGATGGCTGTTTTAGAGACCGCCGGATTTGGATCCGGCTTCTGCAGATGGATTTCCATTTTGTACGCTCGGCCGACGGCAGTTGTGCAGGTCAACGGGGTGCGGTCGGCGCCGTTCGCGGTTTCTCGGTCGGTGCGACAGGGGTGTCCGTTGTCGCCCTTGCTGTATGTCCTCGCGCTGGAACCATTCCTTAGGAAAGTGAGGACCAGGGTGGCTGGACCGGCCCTGCGCGGAATTGCTCTTCCTGGCGGTGCGCGAGCCAGGGTTTCCGCGTTTGCCGATGATGTCACCGTATTTGTTTCGAGCGTCGTTGATATTATTACGGTGATTAAGGCTCTCAAGCGTTATGAACAAGTTACAGGGGCCGTAGTCAATCTCAGCAAATCCGTTGGCCTGAGGTTGGCCGCTTGGCGGGGCTCGAATGCTTTGCCTGGCGCATTTGTCTGGACGGATGGCCCGGTCCGTATTCTGGGTGTTTGGTTTGGACCCGGTCTATGTCTAGATAAGAACTGGTCGGAAGTACAGAGCAAGGTCGAAGCGTCTGTCAGGGTTTGGCTTCGAAGGGGATTGTCCCTTAAAGGTAGGGCGGAGGCATGCGCCACTTATGTGTTTCCGCTGATCCTTTACCGATTGGCTGTACTTCCTCTGCCTGCGGTCCGCATGGCGGCCTTAACGCGTGCGCTTTTCTTACTGTTGTGGAATGAGCGACGGCCGCTTGTCCGTAGACAGGTCTGCACTCAACGTCTTGAAGATGGGGGCCTGGGGATGCCTGACCTGGCTAGCCACAAAAATGCCGAAAGGTTGGCGTTCCTGGGTAGAACTCTGATTGAGGAGTCTGATTGGGGTCCCGCGGTCGGTGCAGCTTTTCCCGACCTTATCCCCAATCATTTAATTGAATGCCAAAGAAGGCCGAGAGGGCAATCAAGATTCTTCAACGAATGCCGAAATGCGCTTAGAGCGATGCCAGGGTCCTTGGACCTTGCACAGCCTAGAAGGGCATTATATCGGGGATTAGTGGTGGGGACCGCTTCGGACCCGCTTGGGGAGCGGCTGCAGCTGTCGGAGGGGGAGGTTCGCTCTCTGTGGAATTGGGCGCCAGGCCGGGGATACCTTAACAATTCCGAATTTTCCCTGACCTGGCGATTGGTTAGAAACGCTCTACCCCTCAATGACATATTGTTTAGAATTGGTATGGTATTTAGTCCCTTTTGTCCACGGTGCGACGAAGATAACTTAGAAACCGTAGAACATGCTTTTTATACTTGTTCCAAGCTCCGTGAATTCTGGGAGTATGTCAGTGAGGTCACGGCTCGCATCGTCCCCGATCAGGTGACGATCCTGGATTTAGCATCCGTTGTCTACAACGCAGATCCCTTGTGGCCTAGGGAGGAACGAATGGTGTTCCTAGCGACCTTGGCCGTAGCTAGACTGGTAGTGTGGGTTTCACGCATAGAGATAGGGCGTGGGGGGGAGCCACCTTCTCATCGGGATCTGATTTTGTATTTTAAACACCAACTTAAAATCAAAATCAGATGCGATAGAAGGAGGTTATCTCGCTCACAGTTTAGTAGGAGGTGGATTCACACCGCTAGTTTATGTGCGTTTGTACGAAACAAGCGTGAGTACGTGTTCCCTGCCTAGGCATGGCACACGCCGACCGTAAAAGCAACCCCCAGACCAGATCAAGATAATCCCGTAGTGGATCAGTCCCTTAGCTAGTTGGTATAAATGAGTTCCATGTCCCCAATTTTTATTTTTAGGTGTTAGGATACCTCCAAAGAAGCCCAGTCCTGATTAATTTATTTTAGTCCCAACCCGTCCCGATGTTATTTTTCTTGGAGGTCACCGAATATCCCCCCCCCTTTTATTTTGTCCGTAGCTGTGCCCACTCCCTCTTAGGAAGTGCTCCCTTGTTTTCGGCCGATACCGGAAAACAGGAAGCATTTCAAAATCAAATAGGTAAGGGTGGGTCAATACTAACACATTCACCGTTTAACGTTTTATTTGGTTCATTTATTTTTTATTACTGTTATTTTTCTTTATTTTGGGGTGTTTTTAAGGCTCTCATTATCCCCGCCCATCATCCGCATATATCATACACATCACAATTTCATCCGCATATATCATACACATCACAATTTCCATTTTGTCATTATTTCATTGTAAATATAAAGTCAAAAAAAAAAAAAAAAAAAAAAAAAAAGCCATTGTATATAATTTTATTAAAAAAAAAAAAAAAAAAAAAAATTGTACATATTGTCATCTGGGGCTTTAAGTAGATCCAACCCCTAGAGTGAATGCGGTATTGTGGTGATTGCAACTAGTGATAGGGAATAGACAAGTGGACGACCCCCGACACCCATCTTCCCCCCCACACCCTTTTTGGCCTCATGCCACATTTAAAAAGAATTAGTTGCCTGTTTTATATAATTTTAACCCTAAAATTCTGTAAAATTTGTGATTTTTCTTCTTAAATAAATATTTAAATAAATAGAAAAGAGGGTTTTTAATACGAATATTAATACACACAAAAGAAAAATGACTTTATAGGAGTATAGACTAGCATGGGTGCCCGGCGTTGCCGAGTGTTTGGAGGTGTATGTTGAGCAAAAAAAAGAAACAAAAAACAAAAAAAAGCGGTCAATTTTTTTAAACTTTGACCCCTATTATGCTCCCTTAACATTTATTGTTTTGGGCTAAAATCATGTTATTAATTTTGATCCATGTCCAAGGAACTTATATCTAAAATATCAAGTGTTTAGACCCAAAATTGTCGGAGGAGTTTGGTAGAGTTCTCGAAGGTCAAATCGTTAAACTTTGACCGTTTAATCGCCAAATTTCTGGCCGAAAATCAATCACATCGATATACTAGCATTTCAGCCCGGCGTTTCCCGGCGTTGCCCGCGTATTTGGGGATGTATGTTGAGCAAAAAAAGAAATAAAACTGTCGTTTTTTTTTTTACTATGAACCCTATTATGACCCCTTAATATTTATTGTTTTGGGCTCAAATCAAGTTATTAAGTTAGATCCATGTACAATGACCTGTATCTAAAATTTCAAGTGATTAGACTCAAATTTGTTGGAGGAGTTTGGTAGAGTTCTCAAAGGTCAAATCGTGTAACTTTGAGACCTTAATCGCCAAATTTCTGACCGAAAACCGATCAGGTAGATTTTCCCAAATCTCAGTACCCTGTATATCAAATTTCGAATCTGTAGACTTAAAATTGACAGAGTTATTGCGTAGGGAAACACACAGACACACAGATACACAGACATACAGATACACAGACAGGTTCACTTTTATATAATAATATACTTTCTTTTACTTTATATAATGATCTGCAATATATCGATATATATATATATATATATATATATATATCGATATATATATATATATATATCGATATTAAATCTCTCAATTCACCTGTTTCTACAAACGGACATCTTTAAGCAATCTGGTGGAGGTTTTGATAAACCTAGTTTTTTGATAAACCTAGTTTTTTCGTGAACCTGGATTGCATGATCTAGTCAGAAATTTGGATTTGCTAAAGGAGTTCGCTGGATCCAGGTTACAAGAAAATCAACTAATACATAATACAGTAGTTTCTCACTTTTATTATAAAAAATGTGAATTGCGGAAAAACTTTCCATTCAAAATGTATTTTTTTTACGTAGCAATAACCACTTATCAAGATCCAGAGGCCACTCGTGAATAAGGGTTAAAGAGAGTCCAGTAGTCAATGGGACAATATAGGAATCTTTAGTAGTGTAAATTTAGTAAATTGAATTACTTAAGGGGAATGGCTCATCAAGAACTTGTTTACGTTGGACTCGAAGACAACCACATTGTAATCAGCTGGAAAGCATACAAACGAGACACAGTTCCACACGTGTGCAGTTCTTAGAAAGAAGCTTTGTTCATGGAATCTAAGTTTAAGTTTAGGCATGGATAAAGAGTGGGGGAAATTATTGATAGTGTTTTCAGCTAGACGAGTGTTTTTCGTGAAAGTTTGGCGAGAGGGAACCATAGATTGGAGCTCAAACAAGCACTTGCCATGAAAATAACGATAAAGCAGAGACAGGCTCGCAACGTCTCTTCTGTGAGAAAAAGGTTGCAGGGAAGAGAAAAGGGCATCCCCTACTAGATTACGAAGTATATTTTGAACTCTATCAAGGCGGGGTAAAGACTTTCTAGCAGATCCTGCCTAGATGTGGCAACAATACTCTATCCTTTGGCGTACTAGGCTCTTATATAAGTAGAGAATTGCGTCAACAGTGAGATATCTACTGGATCGATAGAAGGATCCCACCATTTTTCCAGCAACCTTGGGTACGGATTTGATGTATGTGTCCCATTTCAGATCAGGAGTAAAGGTTGATCCGTCGTCGGCTATAACTGTCTGGTATGGGTCGCATCTTGTGTGGTCATTGCAGGCATCATCCATCGTCGGCATTAATAGAACGCTGAAATTGAATACTTGTATAAAAATAGCAACAAATGCATTTTTATAAAATATATATGCTTTATTTAACAGTTAACAAGTTGGAAGCATATAACTGTTCTAAAACAATAAAATTATATTTAATTTCTCTTTTTCTTCATTGAAAGAGAGAGAAAGTGAGTGAATGAGAGAAATAGAGAAAGAAATAGAGAGAGAGAGAGAGAGAGAGAGAGAGAGAGAGAACAAGAGAGAACGATGCGTTTCACGCAATGATTTGCTTTTCAAAATTATAATGTCAACATAGTTTGAACTTTTATTATGCACTGAAATATAAACACGTGTCAATCTTCGAGTCCCGACAGTTTTAACCTTTAAGAAAATGTATCCGCACTGAAATGCGTGTGCGTATGTGTGTTTGCCTCCACATAAGTGCAGGCCAAGTTAGACACAAGGTTTATTAATATAGAAAATTCTAGCTCCCTGAAAAAGTGGTTAGCCATTGTGCCACATATCCAGCTATACCATATCTGGAGATCTTGTGAAGTAGACTTTTATGCTATACTCTATCAAAGGCCTTTGATATGTCAAGAGCAATTGCACTGGAAAGAAAGCCTGCGTCGAGAGATTTGCTAATCCTCTAACCGTTAGCACATTTTCTGAGGATCTAGCAGAACGGAAACCATATTACGTCACTAAGAAGGTTATTTTTGCTGAGGTGGTTGACTACTTACTTATTTAACACAGACTCCAGTAACTTACTCATGATGCACAGGAGACTTATTGGTCTGTATTCAGAGGGAGATGAGCGATTACCTAAATTTTTAAATACGGAACATAGTGATGAGACTTTCTAGAGTGTTGGGAAGCAATTCGCCTTAAGACAACGTTTAAACAGTTTTGTAAGTATGGGAGCTAGTTTTGGTTCAATCTTTTTCAGAACTATAATTGGAATGTCGTTTACTGGAATCAAGGTTTTCGATTAGCTTGGTAACATCACGCACATATATTTGTATGTCGCATAGCGTGTTTTCTGATACAGAAGGAAATATAGGGCGTTGGTGGCCTTAGTTGCATAGGGTAGAATTAGCTGCAAAGATCTTGGCAAAGAGTTTTTGCTTTGTCTGATGATAGTTGGGATAGAGCACACGCTTCTGTTTAGGATCCCGTTTGCTATTTATCAAAATTTGGAGGAAACCAAGCCGCTATTCAGCCACTTTAGACTTGACAGACTGAGCATACAACTCTCTTGCGTTCTTCATTACTCTTTTACAGTGGTTGCTGGCAGTCATGAAAGCGGTTTTTATCTCAGTACATCTGCTACGTTTGAAGCGATGGAAAAAGTGATTTCTGTGCGCAATGACAGCAGCACATTCCGGAGAGAACCATGGCTGTCTGTTAGATTTTTGCTGGAATTTTTTCGAGAGTTTGAAATGATTTATACCTAAAATTAACTATTCCGTCAGGTCTGATACTATAGAGGATACAGTCCTTTTAAACATGGAACGCAGATGTAGATCGGATAACAATCTACGGAAGCTATCCCAGTCAGCCATAGAGTATCAATATACTGTACAATGGAGAGGTACGTCTGAGGACTTATTTTATACATTTCGTTTTCATCTTATCTGATACAACTGAGTGGCCGGAAGATCCCAGTGGAGACAGAACAGAAGCTGAACATAGATCATCTGTATTATTTGAGTGGGTTAACCATTCCATATTGTGTACATTGAAGTCTTCACAGACGTGAATGTTAGCCGAAGAACGAACAGACAAAATTAGTGGAGCTTTCGGAAGCCTGTAACTCTCGCTTATTTTGTTAGTTTTCACATTCCACCATTTTGCTGTTTTCTGAAACTTAATCCATCGAACATCGTTTTGTTTTTTGATTTTGACCTTAAAATAATATTATTTTTGATTCCTTTCGTCTTTATGTCTTGTTTGAATTTCAATGAAAAATTATCTTTATGGACATAGTCACTCTTTGAGATTGACTCGATGGTATTTAATTGTGGAGATTTTACTATTAACAGTTTTACACAAGCCTAAACTGTGTTTTACTTCTAAATTCCAATAAGATATTCTTGATAGGTGAACTTTCTTGTTCATAAATTGCCAGTGTGTCTGCTGCACATTGGATAATTAGGGTACAATAAATGATTAGGTGTATATGGAACAGAAGCATGTTTCATGCTTGGCAATAAAAACTTATTAATGAATCTTCGGTTGATTGTCTTTCCTCAACTGCATATGAAACTTGATGTAATGAAGCCGTTTCTTAAAGTTCACAATGAAAATCACCCCGGGTACACATGTTCAAGTTTTCCAGTTATGAAAAAAGAATGGCGGAATATTTTATAGAGCACTTTAAATGGATCCACTATTTGTTGCAACAATGAATGTTGACAAACTAAAACTTGGAAAACATTTTCTGCCAACTACAAAAATGTTATAAAGAAGATATTATTGAGTTTGCAATCATTTGAGTGTAAAAAGTGCATCGACAGACATTATTTACGTTGAGAAGAATTCCAAGAGAAGGTGTGTAATGTAAGTAAAGTGCAAGAAATGTGAAGAAGTAAATGATGGTTGATTATTGCTGAGATTGATGAGAGTTTCAAGTTGTAAGAAAATGGTAAAATTGATGCGATAGATTAATTGATTTGGTGCATTATTTGTAAATATCCTTAATTCTTATATGATTTCTGCATTTCATTTGCTCAACACGTTAATCATATTGTTTTCAATTAATCTTCGTATATTGCAAATATATATATATATATATATATATATATATATATATATATATAGTGCACACACGTAGTGGGATGAGATAAAAATGATATTAGGTTTGTATTAAGTTGCTCCGAAATGTAAAATGCAGGGAAATATCGTATTGCACCAGAAAAAAAAGGTGTTCGTGTAATAGGGTTAATAAATCTAAAATATAAATGTCAGTTAATGTTGTTAATCTGTCAATAGACAAGTTCCGTTAGTTTTCATTATTATACGTGTCATCTCGATTGATAGTCGATAATCTTCAAATGTTCAGCAAAAGATGCTGAGCCATTTTTTATGTTTGCGTATTGTTAAGTGAAAAACAGTCTTTAAATTTGGAGAAATTTATGTTCGTATTTTTCTTGTAGAGAACAAATAAATAGAAACTATTTTGCTAAACATTCCATCATCCTTTGTTTAAGCAATGGAATTCACAAAGAAATTGTTATAATAATCGACGAAAATCAATAAATGATTCTAAAATATCAATTGAGATTTGTTCCGTCTGCCCCCAGCACAACCGGCACAACATCCATTGCAAGTGTTTGTATAATCCACCAGCTACAACCAAAATAATAATTTTTATTTCTATCATCTACAGCTAAACGGACGGTTTATAAGCAGAGTTTATCTTCAATATTATCGATCTGTGGCATACAGTAGCACGAAGCTGCTTCTAATCGACTATAACAGTATTGGTTTCAAGTTCAATGTTAACACATTTTTGCTGCGTTGTCCTACCTGACAATCGAATTCTGCCTATTTTTAAGCATCATTTTCAATAATCAACGTGGTTTTCTGACAATCATATACACCTTTATCCGCAAGTGACTTTTAAACATTAATAAGCGGTGACACATTGCTACAAAAACATATATTCTAAAATGTATTGCAAAACATGTGTTTTAAAATGTATAATAAAACATGTACTTTAAAATGTATTATATAACGTGTGTTTTAAAATGTATTATAAAACATGTATTTTAAAATGTATCATAAACATGTATTTTAAAATGTATTATAAAACATGTATTTTAAAATGTATTATAAAACATGTATTTTTAAATGTATTATAAAACATGTATTTTAAAATGTATCATACACATGTATTTTTAAATGTATTATAAAACATATATTTTAAAATATATTATAAAACATGTATTTTAAAATGTATTATAAACCATGTATTTTAAAATGTATTATAAAACATGTATTTTAAAATGTATCATAAACATTTATTTTAAAATGTATTATAAAACATGTATTTTAAAATGTATTATAAAACATGTATTTTAAAATATATTATAAAACATGTATTTTAAAATGCATTATAAAACATGTATGTTAAAATATATTATAAAACATGTTTTTTAAAATGCATTATAATTAAATAACAATAGATTGGTACACGGCTAGTACAGAATAGAACTGTATCAACAAAATTCCATATCAATTGTTACGTGTCTTAAGGAGTTTGTATTTAAGTCACATAGATCTTATTTTCGATGGGCTCACATTGTTATTATGGAAAAGGGTTGTATTCAAATGAATTCTGATAAACAATTCTTTCACGAGGAAGCAAGAGTCGAGCCAACAATTCTACTATTATTATATCGACCTGTCATCGGATACCTATCATTTTGACACAGGAATGAATGATTTCTCCCAGCGGCGAAGAAACATCGGGCTAATTCCTCTCACCTTATAAAACTATCATGCCAAACTGATAATTAAGAGTCGCCAGTCTTGAACATCTTGGAGTAAAAAGAAGTATAGTCACCCTTTGCCAAAGAATTGGCTTTTTGACAATGGTTAAAATAATGGTCTTCAATATCATTTGGCATTAGTCTTGTTTTCGGAAATCAGGATTTGGTTTAAAGTAATTCCTTTATTTGTTAATATGCGGTTCTTAACGATCAGCGATTGAGAAACAGTCACGTTCGTACAAGCCTATCGTTACGATCAGTAGATTGTAATACAACATTGTCAGCCTATAATTATATTGTCATGTTCAATTTTACTTAAAGTATAATGATTATAATGATGAATGATACTTGAGAGAAATTATTCTTATGCGACAATGTAATGAGATGTATCGATTTTTATTAGTTATGTTTATAGAAAAGTTAAGAAAACTTATTTTAATTAAGTCTTGAAAACATTTGTTAAATTTTCGTAATTCACTAAAGTACTGTATACATATATTTATACACACACACACACACACACACACACACACACACACACACACACACACACACACACACACACATATATATATACATATACATTATATGTAAATTACATCTATAAATTATACATATACATAAGTATTCAATCTATAGATTCAATATACATATATATGTATATGCATATACATATATATATATACATACATATATATGTATATATATATAAATTGCATACAAAGACATGCACATACAGAACATCCCCATATATATATATATATATATATATATATGCATGTATGTGTGTGTGTGTGTGTGTGTGTGTGTGTGATTGAAATATGCTAAGGGCGCAGAGAACAAAACAGTTTTAAACTATTTTATGTTCCTTACACAAATTCAGATCAAAATATAATGTTATTAAATTTCATGTAAAGAATACTTATCCTGAATTTGATAAAAATCCAATGCATAATTTTATTTCTAGAAAATGGCTAAAGTTTTAGGCTTAAGTTTGAATGGTTATTATTTTGAATGGTTATTAAGAAAAAAATTGACGTTCTAGGAATCTTCTTTAATTGATATTTTATTACCATAGAAAAATTCAATGCAAATCTAAAATATTCGAAGTGGTACTCTTATTATTCATCCTAAAGACTGGAAAATACGTCCAAAGACACTATAATTTTAATATATATTGTGTAAATCGCTTTATTGCAGATTGGAAACTATGAATATTTCACTAAATACACTCACAACAAAATGAAAATTATATCATCCAACGACTTCTTTAAGGTTAGTTATTTAAAAAAAATTATTTATTAAGATTCATGCGATATTCACGAAGTTATAACATTTTATGTTTTATCGAAGAATTTCCACTGTCATCGCTTTATTGCAGGTTTCTTAAAATGTTGTTTTATGGCAAAAATACAAAGTCTTATCTTGCGAACTTTACTTTTTTTATTATATTTTTCTGCCAAAGAATGATAAACAAAAACATATTCTAGGTATAAGCCTCATATAAATTAATTATTTATCGACATATCCACCATTTTTAAAATAACTTAAAACAACCTTTTGTTCCCCGAGGAAGTCAACTTTTTGATCTTAAAAGGAGTTATGGCTCTAGCAACATCAACTATGTTCCTCCACAAGGCATCCATTGAAGTAAATTGCTCTCCTCCCTCATAAACTCCTCTTTTTAATATTGACCAGAGATATTCAATGGGGCTAAGGTCTGGATAACACGGTGTTCAGGTAATGAGTTTTCCCAACGAATTCCATAGATTCAAGGAAGGATTCAGTAGCCCAAAGCAGAATGGGATGGTACATTTTCATGTATAAAAATCATCTGAAAGCGACGTGACAATGGTAGGTCATCTATCCATGTTGACAAATGATTATCCAAAAAGCCCGTGTACGCATTGCTGGAAACTTTACACCCACTGGCACACGGAATGGTCCGACCAATTTATACCCAATGATTCCCGGCCAAAACATGATACCTCTAACTCTTTGTTGGCGATGAACTCTGTAACGGGTCGGAGTTCCGTTCGGGTTTCAAACTTTGGTTCATCTATCCAGACCGTCAAGAGTAGCATGGGCCTCATCCCTAAATAGGACCTGTTGGAAATCCATTTTCATGTAATTCTGTGTCCGAGCCATTCGTTTTTCATTATGTTGTTTGCTCAATGGAGGCATTGGAAGAGGTTTGATGTTCCTTGCAATCTCATTCAACACATTGTATCGGGCATGTCTGGATCTTGAAGCGATTCTAGCTTTTGTAAAAACGAAAGCACTGGTCCTGTTTGTGTTTCGATTGACTTCGCTACGAATGTTTCGCATATCACGATCTAAAATATTTCTCCTGATGCTTATTATTTTTCTGGATTTGGTGTTCGAGTTGTTCAAGAATGCAGCCAAGGCTTTTGGATCCCATTCCAGTTCCATGGCTAAACTTTTGATTGACAATCATTCTGCGAGTCTAGCAATTATCCTTTGGTTTTCGAAAATCTTTATTCACCTGATTTTTGGCATTATAAGAGATCTGCAATAAAACGATGGACATTAGAATTTCTTTGATAATAAATAAAATGCCATAACTCCGTGAATATCGCATGGATTTGAATAAAATTCTTTGAAATAACTAAACTTAAAGCAACCCTCTGATGGTACGATTTTCATTTTTCTGTGTGTGTGTGTGTGCGTGTGTGTGTGTATGTGTGTGTACATGTGCAATTATTTATCGCCTCCGTCTACCCCAAATAATTAGGGAAATATTGATATTTTACTAATCTGCAATAAAGCGATTGACAAAGTTTATATAACCCTTGTGTATTGATTACTGCAGGCCATTAATCTTTTAATTCTAAAATTGCTATGAAACGCAGAGAAGTGAAATTTGGTACACTGAAAGAGCATAACAAGGTGCCTTGTTTCCCTAAGTTTTGTAAAATTTCAACAAATATTTTGAAAGTTATGCTATTTTATCTATTTATTCGTAATTTTAAGTGTGTATGCAACTCCATTTAAATTGCTAAATGCTATTATTCATATGATATGTGTGGGCAGAAGTCCTTTCGAGAAGATAGCAATAATGGTTTTGTCGCAAACACCACATGTACATTGGAGGCAAAATAGCAATGTTCTACAGCTGAGCTAATCTGTTTGGCGAGTTTTTCACTTACTATCCCTAACCAAGGTAAACGAACGTAAATTGGACATTTAGCCGCTTAGTTTTTATTTGAAAAAAATTGTTTATTTTCCTTTTTATGACGGAATTAAGCAAAGGGATTGTCTTTGGGTTTGGACGTGATTAGTCTCTAAGGCGTTTCCTCTCCATTGTATAATGGCTTCTGCTAATATTGTTTCATTATTTTCTCTTTTTGAAAGAAAATAGGTTTATTATTTCTCATCCTTGAAGGATTGTCGACGGTATAGATTCTTTTAATAAGGCCTGACTTTTAACACGTTTTAGAATATAACTGATTTTTACTGTTTTGTTACGATTATTGTGGATTCCTTCCCAGACATCACACCAGTGATAGGCTTAATGAAGGGCATTATATCAAATCCTATCTTCATTCCCATGTGTGTGGACATGTGCAATTATTTACCGCCCGTCCACCCCAAATATTAATCGTCTTTGCATAAATACTGCCATGTTAGGCCTTTTGGCATTGATCACAGCGTAGTATCTGCGTTATGTTTTTGAGATCAATATCAAAAGTCTGAACGGTTATCAATATTAATTTGTTAACTGTTAAGTAGGAACAGTTATGCAGAGAAAATGTGTTGAAAGAAAAGAAATGTTTCGCTAATATATTTGTTAAATCTAACGGCGGAATTTTAACTTAGGTTTGGGAATATTATGAATAAAACATTACAGAGATGTTTATGTAAAAAATATATTTGGGAATTCAATCCTTTAAAAACAATAAACAATGGAATTGACCTGGTAACAAAGAAAGAGTAGGTTTTGATATTAGACTATACATACAGAGAGAGAGAGAGAGAGAGAGAGAGAGAGAGAGAGAGAGAGAGAGAGAGAGAGAGAGAGAACGTGGGAGCCGTCGACGAGAGAGCTGGTTGACTTGGTCAGTTGTGGAAGCATTCGACTGGACTAATAGACGATGTAAAGTGAGAAAACGTTGTAAATCTCTAAGTACCTAACTGTGAAAACGAGAATAAACGAGGAAAACCAAAAGAAATCCTGTTGTTACTGCTTCACAGTGAAATGTTTTCTTGTGGTGTTACAGAGACGAAGGAAGCTACTACTAATGTTAATAGTCCGTTATCAATCGGCCATTGTGTGCTTATGTGTCATGTCTGTTTAACCTGTCCTGAATTAATGACTGTTACCTTGTCCATGTAACGTGAACTCTGTTTGAATATATATAAATAGGCACACACACACACACACACACACACACACACACACACACACACACACACACACACACACACACAACGAACATTTATAACCACCAGACGACACGTATCTCTATATAGACTAGACGGGCATGAACACGCGTATATACTCACGTTATATACAATCCCACAATACAACAGTACGATGGCGCGAGATTGCGCTGTTATGAAATTATACTAACGTTTAATGTCATTATAATTTATAAATTTAATACTTACAGAATGCGACAATAAATATTTATCATCTATATATATACTAGCAAAGATACCCGTGCTTCGCACGGAGCTTTGTTGCGCACTCGGGTACCAAAATCTGTGGGCACCTTTCCAGTAAGTTGATGTTGTAAGAGCAACGATTGCATAAGGTGATTAACATTTTAACTACCTCTTGTAGTGACTGAAATTCAATCAGGAACTTCACAAAACATTTTCATCAAAAAGGAAGGTTACTTGATGTTACATAGTAAATTTTTCATTGAAGTAATTTTCAACTCTTGCTTAAATTTTATCTTGCACATTCAATACTAAAAACTTACCACAATCAGATCATGTCAGTTTTTCCTCATATCCATTTCTCGAACTTTTCACTGAAGAGCCTCAGGGTAAACTACATTTCTGCTGCTTTGATTTGGAGCCAGAATATAGAGTTTTTCTGAACTTCCTGTCCGGCTGATGGAGACGTAGAACATACCGTGACTGAAGCAGTCTGATGTCAAGTCTACGCCAATGGTGTTAAATGTCTGACCTTGACTTTTGTTTATGCTCATTGCAAAACACACCTTCACAGGAAATTGGAGTCTCCGGAATTTAAATGGAAGTTCTGAGTCCGATGGAACTAAGGGGATCCTTGGCAGTAGAACGGTTTCGCCTTTGTAGGGACCACAGGAAATGGTGGCCTCAAGTACATTGGTGTGCAATCTGGTGATAACACATCTTGTTCCGTTTGTTGTTTTTGGCGGTTCCAAGGATCGAAGAATCATGATTGGCGATCCAATTTTGAGATTTAAAATGTGTGGAGGCATTCCAGATATCTCCAAAGAGTTTAAAAACTCCACAGGGTAGTGAACAGCTTCATATTCATTAGTAGCCGAATCAACTGACTTGTATTGCTTTGTGTCTCCTGGAAATTCATCCATTATTTAATTGTTCAAATGATTCACATTGCTGTTTAATGGCGAAATAATAGCCCTCTCAGCAAGCCAATCCGGTGATTTTCCATTGTTTTGCAGGTCTGGGTACACTTTGTCTTTCAGTTGCTTCTGATTACCGACACATTTACCAAGCGCAGTTGGAATCTTAATTGTGTCAGGTGAAGAAGTGATAGGAAACTGACCATTACCGATTTGGAGAAGCAATTTTGAGAAGTCTGCTGCAGCTGTGTTATCAGAGATATAGGCTCTCATATTAGTAGTCAGTCTCTTCACTATAACGTGCCTCCAGAGATAGGATTGTTTCAAACTTGCATTGACAATGTTAGCCCTTGTGCCATTTTTAACCACTGGGAGGATTTGACGGAAATCACCGCAAAATAAGGTTGGAATGCCACCCATGGGATTCTTGTTTCCTGTGATGTCTTGCAGTGTTCGGTCAATTGCTTCATAAGCACTCTTGTGCGTCATTGGGGCTTCGTCTACAATGATTGCAGAGGTGTCTCTAATTACATTTGCCAAGGCTGAGTTACCAGTAATTTTGCAAACTGGCTGATCCATTCGATGAGTATCCAAGGGTACTTTAAAAGTGCTGTGAAGAGTGCGGCCACCTTGTAGTAGAGTAGCAGCAATGCCACTGAATGCTGTTGCAAGCACAATCTTTCTCATGGATCTAATCTTTGCAAGGATCAAATTGATTACAAAAGTCTTGCCCGTACCACCTGGAGCATCAAGAAACATCATGTTTTTGTTCATTTCACCTTGTGCTTCCAACATTGCCATGAATGAATTGTAAACTTCTCTTTCAGTTTTTCTTGCATATTTTCTGCTTGTAGGGAAAGTTCTTCAAGATTATAAGTAACTTCACGTTGATACTCTCTCGCGAGTCTTTCATCTCTCCCTTGCGTTGGTGCAGGTAATCCATAGCTTGCCAATGGTTGACCGCACATAAGGAGAACTTTTTCTTCAATTAGACAAAGAGTTTTATTGTAGATGTCCTCATTAAAATCTGCTTCTGGATTGTTAACTTCTTGCCTGTATCTGTGAAGAATGTCTTCAGATATTACATCACGAAAAGCCATCCAGATCTCAAGAGGATTTCTTGGCTCACAGGCTGTTAAAATTATCACAAATAGGCTTCGCAAATTTGAAGGTGATTGAGTGGCACTTGCCTCTCCTACTGCTTGATGCAAGTGATGGTCATTTTCTTGAAGGCCTCGAGCAAGGCACGCTGCTCTGTATGTTTCAAACACCTGACCATTGTATGCTCGCAAATCTTGAAATGAAGTTGGACCAGCAACCTCATTGAGCAACAGGCGTAAGAAATAACACTCCCCTGCTTTTGGAGTAATCGTGTAGATTCTCCCAATGCATGGTGCCTTCCATACATCATCATTTTCAGTACCTTCAACTTGTACCCCACGCATTCTTCTCATCCATTTCTTTGTCGATTTGTTCCAAGTGTAAAACTCAGGGACTTCTACGTATTTGAGACCCCTTGCAAAGTCATCCTCATGGCAGAGTTGAAAAAATGCTGTCAAAGTTGTGGCAGGCGGTGGACCTTGGGCTCGTTCCAGAGCAGTATCAGCTGAGAACATGACATGCTGCCCATTTTCAAGATGAACAGAAAGTTGTACAATTGGGGGGAAATGTTCATGGATGGGATGTTCCAATATCCTCCAGGCCGCCTCTGAACTGCCGACATACCTTGCATTCTGGAACTGCTGGATCTCATCCACAATGTGACTTTGTACTTGGCCTTGTTGGTTAGCTGCTCCATCAGTTCTTTGTAGTTCAAACACTGCTTGATCACATCCTTTATTCACGTATTTGAGGACATATTTGATGCTTTGGATCGAGCTGCAAATTTCTACGTTAATGTGAGCGTTGAACTGCTGAAGGAGGACCTTGTTGTACGGAACAATCCACTGGTTTATTATTTCTTGATTAACATACCGACCATTTCTCTTCATCCTTATTGTACCAGTCTGGCCTCCATCTTCTGGTTTTCTTCGCCTGTACTTGGGGTAAGAGTCTTGGCCTTGCTCGGTACACTGAAGAAATTCTTTTGGGTATTTTTTGGAACATTTGTTGTCAATCATACATGGACAATTTGGATTAAATGGTCCACAAGGTCCATGCACCATATGTGCCATCACTTTAGCATGAAGATCAGGATCTTCCTCTTTGTCAGGGATCTCTGCAGATATGCAGAGATCCATTTTTTCTGGTAGAAGTTTGTACTCTGGGGCCTGCCAGGTGAGGGTGTGTGCATGCGGCAGTCCTCTTTTTTGATATTCAATACTGTACAGGAAAGCCCTCAGCCTGCCAAATCCTCCCTTTTTAATAAATTCAAGTAACTTTTTTAGCTTCTGCCTGAAAACCCTGGCAACAATATCTGGACGATCCTGAGGGTCTTGCCCTTGAAGACAATTTTCTGTAATTTCTGTCCACTTTGGATTTGTTGTGAACGTAATGAAGAGGTCGGCTCGGCCCATTCGCCGAACATATGCCATGGCATCACTTTGACGCTCAAACATGTATCGAGGGCCTCCTGTATAAGTTGCCGGAAGTACAACTCGTTGACCAAACTGTTCTGGATTCCCATCCTCCCTAAGAATTGAATCTCTCAAGTTGCTATAATTGTCAGCTCTCAGGGTCTGTTGCTCACGCCTCAGGAACTGTAAACGTTCTGTTTCAATCTTGCAGTACACATCCACCAGCCATTGTTGAAATAGCCTTCGGTACCAGAGAAAATAGTTTCCAGGCCGAGTCATTAAATGGTACGAATAAAATTGCTGTTGGGTAACTTTTCGCCCATTGGATGCCTTCATGTAGATGTTGTAAGATGGAGAACCATAGGGGTACATTAACGGGTACATTAAAGTATCGTAGAGGGGATGTAGTTCGGAGATCCATTTTAATGTATCATTTCTAAAACGCAAGACAATATCCCGGTTAGCTGTTGGTTCATTCTCCATTAATATTCCAATCTTATACGTTGTTGTTGGAGCATTGAATCGCCGTGGATGCTCTTCTTGCGGCCTTCGGTCTTCCCTTATGACAACTTTATGTTCTACCAAGTGTTCTTCTTCAATCCTCTCCTTTGTTGTTTTCAGCTGACAAATAAAGCTGTTGTTCTCATGTAAAAATTCAGTCAGACTTTGGAGAATGTCTCTATTGAGTCTACTGTCACGTCCCCGATTATGTAGTTCCTCTTCCAGACTATCCAAGAAGTAGACTTGAATAAACTTTGCTGTTTCATCTTCAGGTGGTAAAAGACTCCCAATCTGGTGGCAAACCTGGCCTCGAATTCTAAAAGAAGGATTCCACCCATGTACTGCCGCAATTTTGTGACCAAATGATGTCATTGCAAAACAATTGTTATAACAGCGTAGATTTTGCAGAAAATCTTTAGAGATGGGACCATTGCCGGAGAGCAAATCTTGAAGCAACTGAGGCAGTGGTGGAAAGCTATCAAGCACAACTTTGCCAGAAGAACAACAACAACCAGGGGTTTCTCCTTTAAATTTTACAGCTGAGCAATGTTGACATACTTTGTCCATTTTTCCTATATCAGCTGTAGTGAGAGAGTCATTTTTGTTGTAGAGCAATCCTTTTCTATTGCAGTGTTCTATTTCATGGTGTCTCAAAGCAGTCATTCGTTGTCTAGCTGCCTCGTTTTCTGTCAATTGCTGGGGCAAAGTCATACTCTCTCTCCATGCAGCCTCTCGTTGTTGCCCTTGGTATAGGCGAAAGCTTCGTTGGGTTTCCGATTCATTCTGATGTCGTTGAGCCACTCTCAACTGACCTTGTGTACGTCTACTTACCTCATATAATTCATTCGATCGTAATATTGCTTCTCTTTCCAGTGCATATCTTTGCCTTTCTTGAATTTCATCTTGTGATGAATTTAACCGCCTTACAGCATGTCTAGTTCTGTCAGCTTCACGTTGGGTTTCTCTTTCCAAATCTGACAGTCTTGCTCTCCTTTCTCTTTGACGTATCCTGTTAAGTTCTAGACGTCTTTCTCTATCTGAATTGTTTTCATTGGAGCGAATTGCAGCAACTCTTAGTCTATTAGCTTCCAATCTTTCCATTCTTTCTTCCTCACTTTCGTTTCTACTTCGTTTGGGTGGCATAATTTCGGTTTTAAACGGAATTGTTTAACGATATTAATGATTGTAAATTAATTAAGCGTAAAGGAAATGTATACTAACTGAAATGGACGAACTATAAATAATATTTCTGAATAGTACAATTATAAACAATTATATTGTACCTATTTACTATGCCTCCCCACGGGACAGAGTTAGACACCAGGGTCGTTTTTTAACGTGGAGAAAAGGTACAAAAATAAAAATTGTCTCAGTCGTGAAGGATTTCTCCTCCACCGAAAGAGAACAAGAAAATGAAGTGCAGCATCTGAAGAACAGATACTACACTTTGATCTTGACCAAAAGGAATGAATAAAAGCGACCTACGTGTGACTCATTACTTCCGGGTGTAAACGTCACAATCTAAAAGTAATAATTAAAAAAAAAAAGTAAATGTAAAATAAATGTAATACCAACTTAGGTTAACTAAGTAAACAGTACAATTAAAACAGTTCTATTAAAACAAATAATTACTAAGATCTAGGTAATTGTTAGTCTCATTGTTATGGTTTTAAAGAAAAAAATGTGTAAAAAAAGTTCTGCTTTTGTGAGTACGTGTATTTCTTTTAAATTACATAACCTTTTTATTTTATTAATTATATCTCTTTTAAATTTATATATTTTGTTAGTAAACTGGAAGAAATTCAGTTGAATAAAACCTTGTTCGTGTTCTTTACGTTAAACTCATATTTTTATAAAAGGTTCATCCGGTTTAAAGAAAGCGCTAAGTTTAAATAAGACTGGAAATAACTAATTCAATATATAAATAGAAAAATGAAATAAATATAAGCTTTAAGTCTTAAGATAGTAATAATCAAAATGTAATAAATTATTTGTAGTTCAAATCTATGATAAGACAGGCTTTCGAAATAGGCTCGACCAGAAAGATTAAATTGGAACGAAATTATAATCTCCGTGCCATTTTCAAAACAACCCCACAAAAGTAACGATATCCTGCAGTTGGTTAAATGACAATAGTTGTAAGAAAAATGTAAAAGAAAATGCGCTTATCTGTTTATTTTGACCTGTTTTATTTAATTAAAAAAACATTGGCTATAACTGGAAGAGAGCGTTATGTTTTGGGGGTTGTTTAAAAAATAGAATGGAAATAAAGTTAGTTCCGTTTTAATTGTCTTTAATTGCGGCAAGCGCTAACAAAATCGAAAAATCACTGTTTACATTCGAAATGTTAACTTTTATAGGTTTACAGGTTTGCTGACAAGGCTGGGGGTGTTTAATACAATTATTTTACTAAATTGATTTTTTTCATTTAAAAATAAAATTATTTCTTTTTTAATAAAGTTTTATTTTAAAATATTTGTTTTTGTTTATTTATATAAAATTACGATAGTTGAATTGTATTCTTTCAATTATATTGGCAAGTAAAATATAAAAGATTAAAACGGAACGAAATTGAAATTTCCATTACATTTTCAATACAATCCCAAAACATAAAGCTTTCCTCGCCAATGAATTGTTTTGATAATATACGTAAAGTGAAATAAATCGAATATAAAATTAAATGAAAATATATTAAATAATTAAATGTTAAATAGATTTTGTAAATAGTACAGTTGAAATGATTAGAATATTTCCAATATGTAATAAGGTCGAGGTAATTAGTTAAAGAGATTTAATATAATGTGATATGCAAATGAGCATAAGTCATTCGATATGGGGGTGGTTTGTAGACTAGTATATAAAGAAATTAGGCATAGATTCTTATGTCTCCTATAACAGAAACATCCTAAAATGGGTTCTAATGTTTCTCTACCAGGAGAGATCTACCCTCTTACCTCCTTTATATTTCGTTGATGATGGAGAGCTGTACACACAGACAGAAACACACGAACCCTATTACTTTATAAAAATATATATAGATTATATTTCGTTGATGATGGAGAGCTGTACACACAGACAGAAACACACGAACCCTATTTTACTTTATAAAAATATAGATATAGAAGTGAATGTGTCTGTGTGTGTGTCTGTGTGTCTGTGTACATTTCTCTACGCAATAACTTTGTTAAGTTTTAGTCTACAGACTCGAAATTTGATATACAGGCTACTGAGATTTGGGAAAATCGATGTGATCGGTTTTTGGCCAGAAATTTGGCGATTAAGGGGTCAAAGTTCAACGATACGACCTGTGAGAACTCTACCAAATTCCTCCGACAATTTTGGGTCTACGCACTTGAAATTTTAGATATAGGTTCCTTGGACATGGATCTAACTTAATAACTTGATGTGAGACCAAAACAATAAATTTTAAGGGGTCATAATAGGGGTCAAAGTTACAAAAGAAATGACCTCTGCGGTTTCTTCCAAATTACTCAGACAATTTCTGGTCTAAATATTTGAAAATTTACAGAAAGGGTATTCAGAGATAGGTCAAGCTTTTTCATCAGTTCGGGTCGAAAATTTTTAGTTACCAATATCTAAATGTATGTATGTATGCCTGTTTTCATGTCTGCCTTAAACTTTCAATAGAGGCGACGGATTTTACCAAGATCAGTATCGTTTTAAAGTTCGACCTTTCATACGACAAATATCGAAAAATTGGCTAAAAACATTAATATCTTCCCCTTCAACTAGGCACTTTCTACAGGGGGGGGGGTAACTTTTTTCGCCGATATTTTTGAAAGTTATCCTCTCTTTTAAATTGTCTAGCCTTAATTTAAAAATAATGTCGCTTCCGGTTTGGCGGTGGTCGTAACAGCATAAACGTTAGATTTTACCCCGTTCTTTTCCCCTTTTGCAGTATGGGTTCGAGCCTGCCTTCCTACTACCACTTTTTTTTTTTTTTGCTCAACATACACATCCAAACACCCAGGCAACGCCGGACTGAAATGCTAGTAGAGAAATAAAAGATCAAGAAAAATATTAATATGAAATTTCGATATAAAAGCATGCCTTCCTGTGCAAATCGACTTTTCCGGACAACACCCTACGTGTCCCCACATAATTACACACACACACACACACACACACACACACACACACACACACACACACACACACACACACATATACACACTTAAATCTTAAACTAATCCACCGATCATTGTAAATTTGGGAACATAGCTGCTAGTGTTGGCAATCTAGGTTATATTTAGTTTAATTGTTTTTATGCAAGAAGTGGTTGCAATAAAAGTGTAAAATCTTTTCGTAAAAATTCAGATATCTTAAGTTTTGTAAAATTTTAACAATTGGTATCAAACAATAATTAATAAATATTTCCCAACTAAATTTATTAGAAGATTTGTAAGATTTCAAGGGTTCACATTGACATGAAAAATCCACATATTTACATCCACAGTCACAGCAATTAAATAAGATTTTCGGAATTTCTAGTTCTTCTAAATTTGAGACAATTTCCATAAACACCAGTCTTTCCGCCAACACATGACATTTTCTTTATAAACTGTAAAATACAGAAGAAATTCTTACAGATTCACTCAATAAAAAATGCTCACGGGTTCACTAAAGAAAAAAATTATTACGGGCTTACTAAATAAATAATTCTTACGGGTTTACTAAATAAAAAAAAACTCTTACGGGTTTACTAAATATATATTCTTACGGGTTCTCTAAACAAAAAAATTATTACAGGTTTTCTAAATAAACAATTCTTACGGGTTTACTGAATAAAAACATCTTACAGGTTTACTAATTAAAAAAATTCTTATGGATTCTCTAAATAAAAATATTGTTATGAGTTCGCTAAATAAAAAAATTGTTATGGGTCCACTAAATAAAAAATTATTACGGGTTCTCTAAATAAAAAATTGTTATGGGTTCACTAAATAAAAAAATTCTTACGGGTTCTCTAAATAAAAAAATTGTTATGGGTTCACTAAATAAAAAATTATTACGGGTTCTCTAAATAAAAAAATATTGCAGGTTTTCTAAATAAAAAATTCTTACGGGTTTACTAATTAAAAATTCTTATGGGTTCTCTAAATAAAAAAATACTTACGGGTTCTCTAAATAAAAAATTGTTATGGGTTCACTAAATAAACAAATTCTTACGGGATCTCTAAATAAAAAATTATTACAGGTTATCTAATTAAATAATTCTTACGGGTTTACTAAATAACAAAATCTTACAAGTTCACTAATAAAAAAATTCTTATGGGTTCTCTAAATAACAAATACTTACGGGTTCTCTAAATAAAAAAATTGTTATGGTGTTAGAGAATGGATAGAGAGAGAGAGAGAGAGAGAGGGAGAGAGAGAGGAGGGAGAGTGTGAATTACAGTATAGACACGTTGACAGGAAGCTAAGATCAGCTGATTGGATTGCGTGTGAGTCATGTAATCAGGTTAGCTGAATCGTAAAGATTTGGTTGCGACTTGGACGACAGCGGACGGCTTTGCCGTTGTCTCTTCCCCTTCGCTGGGGGTGGGAAATGAACGTTGACGTGGTAGAAATAAGACCTAGAAGAAGAAACAACAGACCAAAATCACTTTCCACCTTGTGCAAGACATCTGGGAAAGTGAAATAAACTATAGAACCAATTTCTTGTCTTGGTATGAAATAAATCTTCGTCCCCCAAAACAGGTATCAAGTCTCCTCCCCAGACGAGAATTTCCAGATGGACCAACAAAATGGCAGAAGGTATGTTCAAATGACATGTCACACATATTCACACTTAACAGCGTATGAACATATGTAATAGAAATACCACTAGTGATCACACACACAACGACATTGACTCTGGTAAGATAATTAAACACTCAATCCTTTATAAATAGACACGTTTTAATATATAATCTCCCTTCCAGTTTCAACTAATATACATACAAACGCTGATTTTATGATACGACTACGTAACAATGGGTACTCTAAATAAAAAAATGCTTACGGGTTCTCTAAATAAAAAAAAAATATTACAGGTTTTCTAAATAAAAAATTCTTACGGGTTTACTAAATAAATAAAAAATCTTACAGGTTATCTAATTATAAAATTCTCATGGGTTCTCTGAATAAAACATAATTACGGGTTCTCTAAATAAAAATTTTTTTATGGATTCACCAAATATAAAATTCTTACGGGTTCACTAAATAAAAAAATTCTTTCGGGTTTACTAAATAAAAAATCTTACAAGTTTACTAATTGAACAATTCTTATGGGTTCTTTAAATAAAAAATTGTTACAAGTTTTCTAAAGTAAAAAATTTACAGATTTACTAATTAAACAATTCTTATGGGTTCTCTAAATAAAAAAAATACTTACGGGTTCTTAAATAAAAATTGTTTCAGGTTTTCTAAATAAAATTTCTTACGGGTGTACTAAACAAAAAATACTTACGGGTTCTCTAAATAAAAAAATATTACGGGTTTTCTAAATAAAAAATTATTACGGGTTCTCTAAATAAAAATTTATTACAAGTTTACTAATTAAAAAATTCTTATGGGTTCGCTAAATAAAAAAAATACTTGTGGGTTCTCTAAATAAAAAAAATTCTTACGGGGTCATTAAATAAATAAATTCTACGGGTCACTAAAAAAATATTTCGGGTTTACTAAATAAAAATATTCGTTTGTGGTTTACTAAATAAAAAATTCTTACGGGTTCTTTAAATAAAAAATTGTTACAGGTTTTCTAAAGAAAAAATTCTTACCTGTTTACTAAATGAATTTTTTTTACAGTCTTACTAATTAAAAAATTCTAATGGGTTCTCTAAATAAAAAGTACTTACGGGTTCTCTAATAAAAAATTGTTACAGGTTTACTAAATAAAAAAATACTTACGGATTTTCTAAATAAAAAATTATTACAGGTTTTCTAAATAAAACCATCTCACAAGTTTACTAATTAAACAATTCTTACGGGTTTACTAAATAAAATATACTTACGGGTTCTCTAAATAAAAATTGTTATGGGTTCACTAAATAAAAAATTCTTACGGGTTCTCTAAATACAAAATTATTACAGGTATTCTAATTAAAAAATTCTCACGAGTTTACTAAATAAAAAAATATTACAATTTACTAATTAAAAAATTCTTACGGGTTCTCTTAATAAAAAATACTTACGGGTTCTCTAAATAAAAAAAATATTATGGGTCCACTAAATAAAAAAAATTCTTATGGGTTCTCTAAATGAAAAATTCTTATGGGGTCATTAAATAAAAAAATCTTATGGGGTCATTAAATAAAAAATTCTTACGAGTCACTAAATAAAAAAATTGTTATTGGTTCTCTAAATAAAAAATGATTACAGATTTTCTAAATATAAAATTCTTACGGGTTTACTAAAAAAAATAGTTACGTGTTTACTAAATAAAAAAATCTTACAAGCTTACTAATTAAAAAATTCTTATAGGTTCTCTAAATAAAAAATACTTACGGGTTCTCTAATTAAAAAAAAATTCTTATGGGTTCTCTAAATAAAAATACTTATGGGTTCTCTAAATAAAAAATTCTTATCGGGGTATTAAATAAAACATTCTTACGGGTCACTAATTAAAAAAATTGTTAGGGTTTACTAAATAAAAAATTCTTATGGGTTCTTTATAAAAACAATTGTTAGAAGTTTTCTAAATAAAAAATACTTACGTGTTTACTAAATAAAAAAATCTTACAGATTTACTAATTAAACAATTCTTATGGGTTCTCTAAATAAAAAAAATACTTACGGGTTCTTAAATAAAAAATTGTTTCAGGTTTTCTAAATAAAATTTCTTACGGGTGTACTAAACAAAAAATACTTACGGGTTCTCTAAATAAAAAAATATTACAGGTTTTCTAAATAAAAAAAATTATTACAGGTTTTCTAAATAAAAAAATTATTACAGGTTTTCTAAATAAAAAAATTATTACAGGTTTTCTAAATAAAAAAATTATTACAGGTTTTCTAAATAAAAAAATTATTACAGGTTTTCTAAATAAAAAAATTATTACAGGTTTTCTAAATAAAAAAATTATTACAGGTTTTCTAAATAAAAAAATTATTACAGGTTTTCTAAATAAAAAAATTATTACAGGTTTTCTAAATAAAAAAATCTTACAGGTTTTCTAAATAAAAAAATTATTACAGGTTTTCTAAATAAAAAAATCTTACAGGTTTTCTAAATAAAAAAATTATTACAGGTTTTCTAAATAAAAAAATTATTACAGGTTTTCTAAAAAAAAATTATTACAGGTTTTCTAAATAAAAAAATTATTACAGGTTTTCTAAATAAAAAAATTATTACAGTCTTACTAATTAAAAAATTCTAATGGGTTCTCTAAATAAAAAAAATTATTACAGGTTTTCTAAATGAAAAAATTATTACAGGTTTTCTAAATAAAAAAAATTATTACAGGTTTTCTAAATAAAAAAATTATTACAGGTTTTCTAAATAAAAAAATTATTACAGGTTTTCTAAATAAAAAAAATTATTACAGGTTTTCTAAATAAAAAAATTATTACAGGTTTTCTAAATAAAAAAAATATTACAGGTTTTCTAAATAAAAAAATTATTACAGGTTTTCTAAATAAAAAAATTATTACAGGTTTTCTAAATAAAAAATTATTACAGGTTTTCTAAATAAAAAAATTATTACAGGTTTTCTAAATAAAAAAATTATTACAGGTTTTCTAAATAAAAAAATTATTACAGGTTTTCTAAATAAAAAAATTATTACAGGTTTTCTAAATAAAAAAATTATTACAGGTTTTCTAAATAAAAAAATTATTACAGGTTTTCTAAATAAAAAAATTATTACAGTCTTACTAATTAAAAAATTCTAATGGGTTCTCTAAATAAAAAAATTATTACAGGTTTTCTAAATGAAAAAATTATTACAGGTTTTCTAAATAAAAAAATTATTACAGGTTTTCTAAATAAAAAAAATTATTACAGGTTTTCTAAATAAAAAAAATTATTACAGGTTTTCTAAATAAAAAAATTATTACAGGTTTTCTAAATAAAAAAATTATTACAGGTTTTCTAAATAAAAAAATCTTACAGGTTTTCTAAATAAAAATATTATTACAGGTTTTCTAAATAAAAAAATTATTACAGGTTTTCTAAATAAAAAAATTATTACAGGTTTTCTAAATAAAAAAATCTTACAGGTGGCCACTTTTAAGCCTTTTGAGGGTCATTTGCTGTTGCTGCTTGGGTCATTTTCTCTCAGTGATCACCATATATCCTCCTTACTTGTTCATCTAATGATGGTCAACTTATTTAGCGTTGGTCTTCTTCCGTGCCTTCTTTGGCGTTTTTGTTTGTTATTTTATTGTTAGAGTAGTCGTATTGACTGAGGAACTATGTAAAGGTTATTGGCGCCTGCTACCACAGACATTTGAAAGCAAAACCAGGATTTTGCACTCATCTTCTATTGTTGGTGGAATTGACGCGTGTGCTTTTTGGATTTTAACAAAAGAAAGGCCATCACCGACCACTCGGATCACTAACCTCGCATTCTAGAAACACCTTCTTCAGACAAGATTTCTCATAAAGCCAATTGCTTTTAGCTTAGATTAAAAAAAAAAAGAAGCTATTTGCTGATGAAAAGTGCAAAATAGTGGTAGCTTGTAAGATCACTTGGATGGCTGGTAGTGATGACCCCCCCTCACCGTCTAATGTTAATTTATCAAATGTGAAATAAAATACATCCCACTCACGTTCTAGCTTCTTTGCTTCTTTTATTGCCGTGAAGTGAAGTCTCTCTCCTCTGTAACTACTCATTATTTAAATATTGCAGTTTTACACTCTACCAGAGAAGCAAGGCCAAGTATACAAAATCAAGGAATGCTTGATTCAGGAGCACAAAGGAATAGTGGTTGCAACACTATTATCTCCACCTCATCGGTTTGCGTTTCCAGGCCTGAAATGCTATTACTTGCCAGATGCAAAGGCAGACATGATCAGAGGAAGACAAATCCTGAGATCGACTTCTCCTCCTCCTGGATTTTCACTAGCGCTCTGTTAGCCATATTGTAATGTTAACACTGCTGGCTTCCAGACCTGCCCTGCCAAAACCCTGTGTATCAGACACAACCGTGTTGCCACCGTTTCTGTAACGATGAGAAATCAGTGATAAACGGCTGCTGCAGTGAAGCAAACTCATTTGTAATGGTTATCGAAGAAAGATAGAGAGTGTTGTAAATTTGGGTAATTTTTTTTTTACTCAGACTCCAGGGAAGCAGTCTAGTTATTTGTAAGTAATTACTGATACTGGCTTGTGTGATCACTCCTAGTGAGTAAATAATAATTAATTTCACTGACCAGGTGAAACTGAAATAGGTTTTTGGGGCAAAAGTAGAAATATAGATAGAACATTCGAAGAAGAATACAAGGAGAAAGAGATCGCCTTTGAGGTATACAAGAAATAAAAACGTGCTCCCTCGTTCACTTCAAAGCCCTAGTGATAGCAATGTCATTTTTTAGGAGGATCTGAGGGGATGGAAAGCATAATGCATATCTCGATTGGAAGAATATGGAGTGTACCAGGATCCAAAGGAAATTATTGCCACTAGGTGGCCAGAGAAAGCAACCAGTCGTCATCAATGAGAACATGGTGGTAAACGGCTGACACGAGAGGCAAGAACACTAAGTGGCAAGGTAAAATCACTTGTAATGGCGTATTGGACAACTACTAAATAAATAAATGAATAATAATAATAATAATAATAATAATAATAATAATAATAATAATAATGATAATAATAATAAGAGAACTGGTACCTTGCGGAAACTTATTGCCACTCAAACTCCAGTCGAGACCAATGGCCGCTGCTAGTGAGAAATCTTTGGTAAGCAGCTGTTGCGATAACTAAACAAATTCATTTGCAGATGTTATCAAAAGAGGTGGAGAGTACTGGAAATCTGGAGAGACTTGTTGTCACTCAGCTTCCAGGGAACACCACAGGTTATTCTCAAGGAGAAATCCTTTATGAAAGCGCCTTGTGAGCCAGTAATAATAATAATAATAATAATAATAATAATAATAATAATAATAATAATAATGGAAAAGAATACAATAGAAAACCTTTGGGAAACTAAATTGTATAGTAGAAACCTAATAAAAGGTATAAACGCATGAGCAGTATCATTAATAAGATGCTCTGGACTGTTCATAGGTTAGACAAGAGGAATTGCAGCATCTCGAGCAGCAGACCAGGTAACTTATGACCATGCAAATTTTGCATGGTAAGGATTATGCTGGCCAACTCTTTGTGAAAAGAATAGATGGAGGAAGAGGACTGGTGAGTATAGACGACAGTGTGAATGACGCACACACACAATACATAAGAGAACAGAAAAGAAAATCAACATATCAAGAGACACTGTGAAATTGGATAGAATGAAGAACAGAGATGAGAAAAAATGGGATATAAAACAGCTGCACAGATGATTCTTAAGGATGACAAACAATGAGGTTCACAAAAACACTTGCAAATGACTACGAAAAGAACACCTAAACAGAGAAACTGAATAACTAATTATAGCCACACAAGATAATGTGATTAGAACCAACTATGTAAAAGCAAAGATTGACAAAACACAAGAAAACAGCAAATGCAAACTCTGTGGACAAAAATACAAAAAAATAAAACACATAATAAGTGAATGCAATAAACTAGCCTAAAAAGAATATAAGAATAGATATTGGTTGGAAAGGCAGTTCACTGGGAACTATGCAAACAACTGATTTTTGAACTATAAGACAAATGGTACAAGCACAAACAGTACTTTAAAGTGGAAATCATTAAATCCTATGGGATATGGACATACAAGTAGATAAACCCAGCCAAGCAAGAAGACTAGATGTTATAATAGTTAATAAAAAAGAAAATTCCTGTCAGATTGTAAATTTCACCATTCCGGCAGACTACAGGGCGAATATAAAGGAGATAGAGAAGTGAAGCAAATACACAGACCTGGCCAGAAAGAGATTTAGAAGATGAAAAAAAATAAGGATAACTCCAATAATCATAGGAGCACTAGTAAAAATCCCGAACAACTTTGAACAAACAATGCAAGAAACTAGGATAAAAGACAGAGGAACACCACATAGAACAAAGAAAACTAAAACTGTATAATCTTAAGTTAACTTCACCATCAAATAAATAAATAAAAGAAAAGAAAAATTGTGGGGCCAAATAGCCGTGAAGAGACAAGGAGGATAAAAAGACCAAGGAGAAAAGCCACTGACTAGACTTCCACAGGATCAGTACAAAAAGGACTGGGACCTTGGGGAGGCTTGTTGCCACCCAAATTCGAGTTACGTTTCTAGCAAGAAATCAATGATAAACAGATGCTGTGATAACACAAATTCATTTGCGAAGGCTATTAGCAGAGATGGAGAGTACTGGGTATTTGAGAAGACTTGTTGTCACCCAGATTCCAGGTAACACCACATAATTTTGTCAGTGATTAATCTCTGATGATGAATTGTGTGAAAACTCCTAGTGAATAATAATAATAATAATAATAATAATAATAATAATAATAATAATAATAATAATAATAATTCTGATTTCGTTTATCAAAGTCTCTCTGGAAAGGGATGGGATTTATTTCCAGAGGATTTCCCTTAATCCCGGCTTCAAACCAGGAGCTTCAAAGATCAAGGGTTTTCCTAAGGATGTTGGTGGAACTTACAGTTGCAGAGGTCTTGAAGGCTGCCTAAAACATCGGGGATTTGTAGTTTTTTCAATTGTCCTTCCAGACGACTTGATACTACTCCTAGTGTACCAACTACGGTCAGGATTATTTGTGTTTTAATCCCGTGTATACGTATTATCTCCAAGGCCAATGGAGCATAATTGCTCCACTTCTCATTCTCCTTCTCTCTCACATTCCTGTCCCAGGGTACTGAAAAACCTGCCAGTTTTTTGAGACTTTGTCAATGACGACCAAATCCGGACGATTATGTTCCAATTGCTTGGTCGTTATGACACTTTTGTCCCACCATACCTCTACCTTGACATCCTCACTTGTTCTCACTTCATCAGGCACCTCTTCAAATCATTTTCCAGCACACTTCACCCCTACCCTCTTACACACCTCCCAATATATCCGGAGTCCCATGCGATCGTCTCTTTTGCGGTACTCTCTTTGGACCAGTTCACAACACCCTGCTGCAAGGTGCCCAATTGACTCTGAGGTCTTACCACAAATCCGGCATTCTGCAGCAACTTCCTCTCCTAGAACCACTTTTTTGAACAATCGTGTTCCTAATGCCTGCTCTTGTGCTGTGCAAACAAAAGCTTCAGTACTCTTAGCCAGATACTCAGCTCTAAGCCATTTCCATGATCTTTCATCAGCCACTTCTGCTATATCCTGGAAGAACCTTCCATGCATTTTCTTCCTAGCCAGTTCCTCCTCCCTTTCTCTATCCATACGTTTCACATAATCATCCTTGGTCTCACATACCTTCACTTCATTGGCCACAACCTTAAGCATCCACTCCTTACTTCTAACCACATGCTCCTTCAACAACATCTCCTCGGTTCTAACACAATCTTTTACACTTTTCAATTCTCTCCCACCGTCTTTCCTCCTTTGATACAGACTTGCTATACTACTTCGAATCTTTTGGTCAAGATCAAACTGTAGTATCTGTTCTTCAGATGCTGCACTTCCATTTCTTGTTCTCTTTCGGTGGAGGAGAAATCCTTCACGACTGAGACAATTTTTATTTTTTTACCTTTTCTCCACGTTAAAAAACGATCCTGGTGTCTAACTCTGTCCCGTGGGGAGGCATAGTAAATAGGTACTTCGAATGTGAAATATACCAAACATTGCTAAAACTTTTCTTGTTTTGATATCCATGGCATGCAAATCCTTGCCAGACCATTCTGAAATTCCCGCACTGTATCTCAAAACACTGACTGCCTATGTATTCACTGCTTTCATTAGGTTTCCTTCATACAGTTTCGACTTTGCAATTAGTTTCACTTTTCTAAGATATTCCTTCCTGACTTTCTCCTTCATTTCTCTGTTCATGATGCCTACACCCTCCAACACTCCCAAATACTTATACCCTGTATCTTCTATTTCTTTCATAATTTCTTCATTTGGCAGCACTATTCCATTCGAATGAACCTTTACTCCTCTTTTACTCACGAGCACCACACATTTACTAATCCTAAACTCCATCCTAATGTCTTCTGAGTATGTCCCCACAACTTCTACCAGTCTCTCCATTTCCTTTTCATTTCTACCGAATATTTTCAAATCATCCATAAACAGTAGATGGTTGAGGCGGCTGTCACCAGATCCAAAGTTATACCCCAGCTTTTCTCTCTTCAAGAGGATGCTCAGTGGTATCATTATCATTACAAAAAGAAGTGGCGATAGCAAATCTCCTTGAAATATTCCACGTTTAATGCAAACTTGCCCCATTTCCTCTTTGTTTGCTGTCGGCACCGTTTTCCATTGAGCCATACTTGTCTCCAAAAGCCCTACCACATTTTCAACAACCTTCATCATCAATAGTGTTTCACGTATCCATGAATGAGGAACCATGTCATAAGCCTTTCTGTAATCGATCCATGCTACGCTCAGATTCCTCTTCTTCTTCGCATCCTGCATTAATGCTTTATCAATTAGTAGTTGCTCTTTGGTACCTCTCAAGCCTTTCCGACATCCCTTTTGTTCGTCAGGAAAAACACCATTACTCTCAAGATGTTCATAAATTTTCTCCGCAAATATTCCAGTCAACAGTTTCCACATCAGTGGCAGACATGTAATTGGTCTATAATTATTGGCATCTGTTCCCTTTGCAGGATTTTTCCTAATCAGTGTTATTCTTCCCTTCACAAGCCAACCAGGGACATCTCCCGACTCTACAGCCCTTTGCAGGGCAGCAGCTATAGGTGGATAAAGGCATGGAAACTGTTTAAATCAGAAGCCCATCACTCCATCTGGACAAGGTGCCTTCCAGTTTGTCATCCTTCATATGCCAGCCTTAACGTCATCGATGGGTATCTCAATGTTCCTCATCTGCTGCATTCCTGATAGCCTTTCTTTGACCTCTCCCAACCAGCTAGTCTTCTTATTATATCGCCCTTCGACAGACCAAATCCCACTCCAGAACTTCCTTGCATCTTTTGCATTTGGAGTGTTGTTATTTCCCGCCTGTTTACTACCATTTAATTCTTTATACAGCTGAGACTGATTGTTCTGGAAAAGGTTGTTCTGCCGAAACGCAACACTTTTTCCAACAAAGTTCCGAATTTTCATGCCACAAGTGTTAATCTTCTCTTTCAACATTGTTAGAACGCTCATGGTTCCTTTTTCCAGCAATCTGTACCTCCTTTCAAGCTCATCTTTGGCTTTCTGTCCTAGTTTAACTCCTTTTTTGTATTTTTTTTCGATTCTACCAATGTCTTTCTGCCACCATTTAATACTTTCTTCAAGCCGCCTCTGCCAGTGTGGCCTTCTATCCTTCATTTCTCTCTTTTTCTTCTTCATTAAGCCATAACGTATGACGCTGCATACAGAAGCCTGTTAAGTTCGGTAATCAATATGTTCTTTCTTATGATGTGAATTACTCCTTGAACTATTTTTACCTCGCTTTTCACCTTCCGCCTATCACTACTCTTCATACTTGGAATCTCCATAATCTTGTCTCTAAGAAGAACCTCTCTTAACTTCTCAGGTACTTCTTTTTCTACAGAAGTCAAAGTTCGAACTTCATCACCACTTCTCCATACATCTGCTCCTTTCACTGGTTCCATTGTCTCACAGTCAATGAACTCATCTGCCTTAGATCCTTCAACCTCTTTCTCATTACTTCCCCTAAACATAGGATTCCATTCCTCCTCAGTTGTCCGCCTCCCATCATCACCTACATTTCCCTTGTACACTTCCACTCTCTCAGTTCTTTCATCAGAGCTAGTTTCATCAATTTTACTTTCGTTATTCATTTCATTCTTAACCATCCGTTCAATCTCTTCTCTTGCAATCACTGAAAGTAGGTTATTTTTAATTTGTTTTAACTGGGATACCAAACTCACAACACTTCTAGCTCCTCCTCCTCTCGATTCCCATTCTTCCTTCACTTTTCGGATACATACACCAGATTTGGTAATTCCACTTCTTACAAAGCATTCCCACAGTACTCTCCTTTCCTCAGCCGTCCATGCTTTTTTGAAATTTCCTGTTCCAACTCCCTTCGTGTCTTGGGACCCTCCATGGCAATTCTCACTACCCCTATATCCAGTCACATCCTCAGAATTTCAAACAGTCGTATGATGACGACAGAATCCACCCTGTTGACCAGTGGAACACCTACTGGACGTGAGACCATCAGAAGATGTTCCAGCATCATTACGTCGTTAATAATAATAATAATAATAATAATAATAATAATAATAATAGTTAAGTTTTAATATTTTCTTACATGAAATGAATACACTTTTTATATCAAAATTTAAATAGGTATTTTTAAATGTATATGAAGAATTTTCTTGAACACATAAAAGCCTTTTACCCTACCCCAATCCCCCTCCTACCACATGTTCAGGTCATTTTAACCATTTGATTTGAGACGACAGTAAAGTAAAGTTGTAATATTTTTTTACTAGAAATTAATTTCTGTATATTTGCAAGTGTCTGTTATAAAGTTTTCGTGTGTCCTTAACTTATTTTGACTCAGTTCGCCTATCAGATCACATGCTGCCGCTGTAGGAGGTGAAGCGAAAGTTAAACGAATACACTTTTTTATATTGACATTTTAATAGATATTTTTACAAAGTGTCCTGGTGACTCCTGGTGACTCCACATTACAAATCCCCATATAAATATGAGAGGGGAACCTATTGTCTTAAGATGGGAACGGTGTAGCCAACTTATATTAAGTAGATATTAATATGTCACTTTTTTCTGTTTGTCTTAGAATGGGCCGGTAATGAAGGATCATTTTACATTACAGTTATATAGGAATCTTTTAAATTCTAAAATAACTTTTTTCTTCTTTCAGGTCCTTCACCCGCAATCGCCTAAAAAAGTAGAATATTAACATATTTTGAGGAGGGTAAGGGTGAAGAGGAATGAATAGAGAGTATTAATTTACATATGTTCACTTTCTTGATACGGTCTCATTAGTGGAAAAAATATAACACCGTAGTATCAGGGAACCAAACGAAATTACTCCAGTCAACAAAGTTCATAGTGACTCGTATGAAAAAGAAAATGACGACGATGATGATGATGATAATGATATGTATGTAGAACTGCATAAAACGGTGTATAAAGTATGCATAAAGAAGCCGAATATAATAATTTAAACGTAAAGGTGCAGCATCTTTCACCCTCAAAAAATCCTTTAAAATTTCTAGGTTTGCGAAGGTGCTGAAAACGAAAATAACGTTTAAAATTTGTGGGGGATCACTTTTCCATATTAATTTAACGTAAAATGAACATTCTCTTTATAGTCATCTTTTTTTTAGAATGGGTCTGTTATTTTTTTAGGGGTGGTATTTATTGTCGCCTAGTAATCCAACAGAAAATCTACCTGAAAAAACTTGTTTTCTATGGGTTTCGGGTGTACTGAAAACGAATATCGCATTCAAATTTTCCGTAAATAAGTATTTTTCCAGGTGTTAAGTAATGCAATTCGTTATGTTATGAGTGGTGGCTATTGTTGTATGGGCAAGCGTGCGTGGCAAAAAAAACCAAAAAAAAAAACCAAAAAAACCAACAACAAAAAAATAGAAAAAAACAATCCACGTGTTTATGCATACAACAATGACCACCACTTATAACAAAGAATTAAATCATTTAATACCTGGACAATACTTATTTGCGGAAAATTTAAATGCGATATTCATTTTCAGCACACCCGGAAACCTATGGTGAACAAGTTGGTCTACCAGGTCACAATTACCAAATAAACACCACTTCTAAAAGCAAAAAATAAATAAAAATAGCACTGTATAGCTATAATAACAAAGTGTAGCTACAAATTGGGTGTTCATTTGACGTAAAATTAATATAGAAAAGTGATCCCCCACTTTTTGGAACTATAATTTCTTCATATTTTGGAAACTACTCGTTCCCTGGAATTTTAAACGTTATTTTCGTGTTCAACACCCTCGAAAACCTATAGTGATAATTTTAAAGAATTTTTGGAGGATGGATTACTGCACCTTTACCAATTAAAAAATATTTAATTAAGAGCAGTCTCCATAAGAGCTCGACTACACTCCGCACCCATTTAAGATATACACATAGTGAAGTTAAAGACCCATAATAAACGGCTCGTAAAAAATCCAATAATTTGAAGCCGTTAGCGCCCCTCTGCGATTTTTAGTTTCGGAGGAAAGAGAGTTTGAAAATATGGAGACAGACAAACAGACAGGCATACAGACCGACAGCCAGACAGACATCGCAGTCTATATATTAGATTTGCCATAGCATAATCGTCGCACTTAATATCTATATTAAATATCGCTATCTAAATGTATGGAACATGGGAGTTAACTCTTGTTAAATACTTGTGTGTTATTTCCCTTGCAAGTTTATAATCACTTTGAAAGATTTTAAAAATCAACTGCTGATTTGAAAAAAAAAAAAAAAAAAAAAAAAAAAAAACAACAACACGGACATCGTTTTATGCATATATTGAAGCGGTTGGCTTCCAAAAAGGCTGACACATTTTATAGGCTAGTTTTGTTTGGTTTTCGCAGCGATTACAAGCCAAATTAGTACACCGTGCAAATTTCTGCACATATTAATTTGTTTCCTGTTTGCTTGCGATTTTCCTTTTCATTCTATTTTTTTTTATTTTTCAAATATTAATTTGTTTTCTTAATTTTGATTTATTTCTTTTTTGAAATTTTATTTCGAAAATCTTAATTGTTTTTTGACAACTGCTCTATTTCTTTTTCGATTAATTCAATGAGTTTTTCTTTAAAGATAGAGTGAAGGAAGGGCCCCTTTTCACTCTATCTTTAAAGAAAAACTCATTGGGATTGTATTTTTAAAAAATTATAAACAATAAAATCACACAGTGTTTATTAAAGTTAAGGCGTTTTTTTACTAACTAACTCTCAAAAAGGAATCAAAATTTATTATGTCTGTAAACCTAGTTTCAGTAATTCGACTGACCATGAATTCCCCAACGTTTACAACACAGCCAATACGTTTTCAACGGCATTTAAATAAAATATGGGTGTATTGTACAGATCCACTTCAGCTTTTTTTTTTGACTTTGAAATATCAGGAAATATTAATTAACAAAAAAGTGGAGTTATAAATTTTAAACCCGGCCTTTCAATGTTTGAAGTGTTTCTACGTATATTAAAAATGTTTGCAACATATGAACCTCCCCTACATCCCAACCATGGCTCGTTGACCGCTACGTGGCCAAGAAGTGAGTGATCATTTTACGTTAAGTTTATATAGGAAAGCGATCCACGACTTTAAAATGTTAATTTATTATTATTTATTTTTTTTTAAAAATCTTATTTCATATTATCTTTAGAGGCAGTTGAAATGTATTGGCTAAAAAAAAGTAGATATTGATTTCTTTTTAGAGGGTAATCTATGCTAGGTTAGGTCGTACAAAAATGCCAAAGTTGAAATTGAAATATATAGCAAATTAAATATAATGGCGTACACGACATTGTTGAAGAAATTGTTTTCATACGACGATGCTAGAAGAATGCAAATTCAAACAATTCAACACAGTATTTACAAAATAATCCGCAAAAATCAAGAAACGGTGAAAGTAAAGGAAGCAGGTCTGGCAAATGAGTCTCGTTCTGAAAAATCTGAAAAGTTAGATCATGTGACATCTGACACCGATGCTACCCCATTAAAAGCATTCCAATAAATTTAAACTCTGAAGAATTTCCGCCATGTATTCTTGTTGTTCTAAGTTAACAACTAGGCATTACTTGTGTTTCAAACTTCAAAAAACGCTTTAAAGTAAGTAAAAACACTAAAACTTTCTTTCTTTTTTGAGAGATGGGTATTCCTATTATCCTAAAGAAACAGGTATGCAAACACAATTTGCAATATTTTTCAATAATTATTTTCCAAAAATAGATTGTAAACATATAGAAATATGTTTACAATCTATTTTTAATTAAAATTAAGAAATTATTTTTTTAGAAAAATAACATAAATAAATAAAAGGTTGTTTATATGGGTTAACATTTTCTTTTGAAGTATAATTAAGAAATTAAGTTTAAAAATAATGTTGATATCCATCTCCATTCAAAAGATTACTTTTTGGCAGCTTCAGCGGTTTTTTTTTTAACCCAAATTTGCCGAATTTTAGAATGAGACTTGTCTGAAAGACCCACTTCCTTTACTTGCACCCAAGAAACAAATTAATATTTGTACAGATATGCATAGTGAACTAATTAGTCTTGTCCCCGCCGCAAAAAAGAAAGAAAAAAAAAATAACTAATATAAATAAATAAAAATAAAAAATAATAAAACTAAAAAATTAAAAAAAACAAAAACAAACAAACAGATAAAAAGATCACTAAAATATGATAGTTACGGAGGTAACTGCTTCAATAGACATGAAAACTACTTTGACGAAAACTCTATTCAATTTTTTTGTTGATATATTTCCAGTCATCAAGATTATTTTTTGAGATATTATTACCATTTTACTTACTTCTCCATAAAATTTAGATTTTATAGTTCGATAATAATCAAGACAAACACATTGGTATACTAAACAAAATGTGTATTAGCAAAAGTATGTTACATAGCTACGCGTCATGATTCGTTGTCACAAATCGCTACCCAATAACGTGTTAGATGTAATTATCTTCGGCAAAGTCCATTATTCCTGAAATAGGTATATCAGCTTAATAGATCTAATGTCGATTTATAATGTGGGCGATATAGAACTTTACGTGTACAGGCACTCTGGATGGGGGGGGGGCTTCTGTTGAAAGAATTTCTTTTCATCTGACCAAGAATAAAACAGATATTACATATTAATTTCAGTTCAAATGGGAAGAAATGCAGATTTTTCTCCTCCAAACAACCTTTTAAATAAGTTAAGGAATTCTTTTTTTATAGGAAAATAAAACGAATATCAAATCTGTTGATTCCTCAGGAGAATGTTGGCCATCTTTATAAAAAGAAAACACGATGTGTAACTACTATAGGCACACATCAAAAACCGACGCCGACTTATTCATAAAGGGAAACCGAATATTTTATTGATTCAATAGAAGTTCTCATACAGATCGTCATCAGAGATTGCTTACTGCTAATGAACAATGGGTTTCCCAACAAGTCTCCCCAGATTTCTAGAACTGTTCACCTCCTTCTAACAACCATTGCGAATGACTTAGCATTATTGCAAACGTTGCTTATCATTGATTTTTCGGTACCCTTCTACGGGATTTGGGTGGCAATAATCCTCTTCAAGTTCCCAGTATTTTCGAGTATTTTCTATCCCGGATCTTTTCATCCTTCTTAACTTTTCACGACTATTTTATGCGGTACATCATTTCTTTTTCATTTGTTTGGAGGTTGTGGAGTGTCGGGTGGCGCTGTGGTTGTGGGGTGGGGGTGCAGTGTATAAGACGTTTTGCGGTCTCTGTGGGTTTACGTGGCCTTTTTTCCGTGTTTTTTTTCTTCTTCTCGTTTCAGTTACCATTTGACTGGCTTGAAGTTTAGTTTCCGCATTCGAGGATTATTCTTTAAATTTAAGCAACTTTTATTGTTGCTGTTGTATAGTCTCAATCTTCCCTTTGATTCCAATTTCTTCTAGTCTTTTTTTCCAGGTTTTTCGGGACACTTCCATGTGCTCCTACAATTATTGTTATTCTAATGACATTCTTCATGTTCCATATCCCTTTCATTGCATTTGCTTTGATTTTGCCTTGCTTTATCCTTTTATTTGACAGGTTTTCCTTTCTGTTAACTATGGCGATGTTAACTCACCTTGCTTGAATGCATTTATCTGTTTGTACCTCCATGTTCAAGAGGATTTGTATATTATTATTAGTTCACAAGGAGCTTTCACACAAGTCATCAAAGATCTCTCCTCGAAAACAAACTGTGGTGTTTCCTGGAAGCTGAGTGACGAAATGTCTCCCCAGATTTCCAGTACTCTCCACCTCTCTCGATAACATTTGCAAATAAATTTGCGTTATCGCAACAACTGCTTACAATTTATTTCTCGCTGGTAACGGCCATTGTTCTCCACTGGAATTTGAGTGGCAATAAGCCTCCCCAAGGTTCCAGTTCTCTTCGCACTTGTCCAGCAGGGGTCTGGTCAGTACTCTCTACTCGGTCTCTCCATCCTCCTTGCCCCTTCTCGAGTATTTCGTATCACTCTTTGGTTGGGGGCGGTGGTGGGGCAATGGGAAGGGATGGGTGAGGGGATAGAGAATTTGTAGATATGCATCTTCAATGTTCTTGGTTTCATGTAACACTTCTTCATGTTTTGCCTCTGCAGCAGTTTGTCTGCCCGCGCATGTGGCTCATATGTAGTAGTCTCCACATTCAAGGGTTTTCCATAATATTTCAGTTGTTTTCATTATTGTTATTCGTTTTGTCTTTGCAGCCATTGCTTTGATTCCAATTTCTCCCATTCTTGTGTTTCAAAGTTTTTCGGGATTGTTCCTGGTGCTCCTACTATTATAGGTATTATCTTGATTTTCTTCATCATTCACCTCCCTTTCAGCTCTCTGGCTAGCTCTGTGTATTTGCCCCGTTTCCCCCTATCTTTGATATTCGCCCTGCGGTAAGCTGGTAAAGCAAAATCTACGATTTGACAGGACATTTCTTTCTTGTTAATTATTACGACATCGAAAAAATTCAATATGCTGACTTCATGCTGGTGTTAAATGAAAAAATAACCCTGTCATATTAACGCTGCTTTTTGAAGAAACAATATTAAGAAAATATAATCAATAATTTTTTCGTTTGTTTGTAATATCTATATTGTTTTAAGAAACTAAATGAGCATCGATAAAAAAGGAAATATTGCAAAATATTTCATTTAAAATAAATTGAACAACTACTGAATCAGTGTTTCATTTATCCGGTATTTGTTTTTTCATTTACACCGACACCTTATCGATTTTGTTTACATGCTACACGTATTTTAACCGAAGATTATTACAAATATAAAAAATAATTAAATCTTTTGCATTTTATGTCTGTGAAAACTTAAATTAAAAAAGGAACATCTTCGTATATTTGTGATATTTAATCATTTTTTATTTTTAAAGATATTATTTTTCTTCGCAAAATACTTGTGTTTCTATGAGAAAACACATAAATACTGGACTAAATCAGGACTGGTTACATCTTTAGAGAATAGAATAAATAGGAAAATACATAAATTGGAGTTTCCCTACACCAGAATGAGCTTCCTTTTAAGGCTGTATTTAAATCCATTGATGGAACTGCACGAAGCCCAACATTATTCACTGGTCAACTCGGAAATTGTGTGGCAACAATTACCATAATATATCTCAAGTTGACTTTTTATCAATAAGTTGTCTTCTAGATAGTATGTACTTTAGTCTAACTTTGGGGACCAAAGGCTATGCTGGTGAGATTTCAAGGGGTAAAGTAAATCTTAAATATGCAGCATGGAAGATCGAACCTTTAAATCAGGCAAGATGGCTTACTTTGGCCATCAGATAAATGTGTTTATGGACCAGAAATATTTATCCCTCAGAACTAACCAATGAAATGCACAACCCGGTAAGATTTTTTGTAGAGATATATGCAGTTAGCTGGCTTGAAATTAAAATGGATAATAAATTCCATAACCAGCAATTATATATTTTTAAAATGATCCAGCAGATAAAAAAGCATTTTAAAAATATTTAATGCTTTTGCCTTTTTCCAGAGAATATTTTGTTCTCAATGTTAAAATCACATGAAAAAGAAGTGAGAGCCGAAGCTGTAACTAAAATTTTAGCTATTAGGTAAATAAATATTCACCCCAAACTAATCAAATTGTATACATCGATTTATACGTTCATTATCAATTAGTATTTTAATTTCATTATAAGAAAAACAAAACTTGTGTTTATTTGTTCAAGTCAATTAAATAAATTGATTTCCCTTTTATATTTCAAGAGTGAGAAACTAGGCTTCACATTGGACACATTCAATATACCTTTCACAAAGTGGAGTTTCTGATCCAGCATTTACTCATGATCCAGAATTATCTCATGATGAGCTTCGGGAATTATAGACGAATGGCAGAAAGCAAGAGTTACCGGATTTGCCTGCATATTCACAAAATGTGAAATGACCATAAAATTAACATCTGAAGCCTGCCAATCAGTCTATGGACTTGGAGCAAACATAGACATATACTTGCTAAAATCTTATGCTGTGAAATGAGGCCATTTTTTCCTTCAAAGGGTTCATATAAGGATAATTTTGAAATAATAGAGCAAAAATAGTTATATTTTCTACTTTGCAATTTAGTTTTTTTGCAGAAACATAGAAAACTCACCAATAGTAAACAATATGTGCAGTATTTTATGTTAAAATTGTTTTTTCAAACAAAATTAAAACTTCTTTCTTTCATTGATAACAGAAAATTCTATTCTTTTTAGATTTTTTAAAGAATTGAATTTTCTGTTATCAACGAAAGAAAGAAGTTTTAATTTTGTTTTAAAAATCAATTTTAACATAAAATACTGCACATATTGTTTACTATTGGTGAGTTGTCTATGTTTCTGCAAAAACCTATAACTCAATAAAGTACAAAGCAGCGTTTCCGAAATGTTATTGGTGGGGGGGGGGGATTATGAATTTTTGAATATTTAGCAAATCAGTTATTCTAGAATGCATTTTAAAAAAAACAAACACACTCGTTGTTAGGACTGAAACTGCAAAATACTAAATAATTTCACATATGAATCATAAAAAGACAAGAATTTCTCCGTATATGAAAGTGGACGATTTGTAAAATCAAATGCTCATCTAACGGCTAGTGTTAGAAACCTAGTTTTTATATTTGTACTCCCCATATGTTTGTGCAATGTTCTCTGCTGCTGTGGCGAAGATTGTGGGAACGCAGACTTACCTCTTAAACGGCCTCGACGTGCGCTTTGCCGACGCAGCGTCATGATGCTGAAAAGGCCCAAGATGACGCCTGCGGCCATATATAACAATGCAGTCTCACAGAATCTCGTGTGCTCTCACGCACATATGCAAATATGCAAATTTGGAGGACTCGGTCTTTTATAAAAACAGGCCACTGCAGCAGATGGGACAGATGTGGAAACGAGTACGGAAAGTACCGACGGACGACGCTGCTGCAGTGAGCTGAGGTTTTGTGTACTCTTTTTTTTCTTTACAACAACAAGCTATTTCGGCGTACATTTTTACCATGAACAGATCTGACCAGAATTTGACGGGTCCCTGGTTGGTCCTTCGGTGGTTGAATGGCTGGAGAAGGCCGAGCCGGTTGTGCAAAATTAAGGATCCAGCTATGGTTATCCCATTAAGGCTGTCGTGTACCATCAGGTCTGAGATGAGGCGACAATGGAGCAGATAAAACAAGCGTTGTACGGAGCATTCGGTGGGGACCCTTTTGTTGCCTGGAGGCAATTCTCTGAACGTCGGCTTGGGTAAGGGGAGACTGTGGATGTCTACCTGGCCGACCTGAAGAAGCTTGCTGCTCCCTTCGGCGGTGCAAGCGACTGAATATTGGCATGCACCTTTTTGTCTGGGCTCCCGGATTACGCCAGTCAGCTGTTGCGGGCGACGTCGAAGCTCAGTGAGCTTGGGTTGGAGGAGTTGTTGACTAGAGCTCGAAACATCCTAAAGGACGATGTGGAGCAGGTTTCAGCAGCGGTTGACGCACTGGAATCGCCTACAGAGAGCCCACAGTGCTACAAATGTAGGACAGGATCGCGCACCTCATCGTCCCATCCCGTTGACATGGGAGTCGCACGTCGCTTTATGGCCGCCACCGCCACCTGGAGCCACCCATACATGGGGAAGTGGCCCACCAGTTTTCTGTAGACGGAGAAAACGCCCCGACGCGTGATGTTGGATGGAACTTCCTGGATGTCACCACCTCTTCCCCAGCGGAGTCCGTATGTGCTGCCGCTCATATGCAAGCCAAGAACTTTCGCTCCACTTGCAGGCGCCCTTGCTCCTTGCACGACAGCCCGAAGCTCTCAAAGTGTTCTTTCACCGCCTGGGCAGACATGAGGCCCTCGTTCACAAAAATGGCGTCAATATACGACGACGTCGCCTGTTGCACGGCTTCATCCTGACGCCGGATCGCCTGAGTAATCGCTGTCATAATGTTCGGGGCCACGTTCAGGCCGAACCCCAGCCTGGTTAAACAATAGCGAGTCCCTTTGATCTAGATCGTCTGGAACGGCCACAACGATTTCTCGACGCGTATCTGCAGATAGGCTCTTCGCATTTTAAATTTTTAAAAGAATAAGTAAAAAACTCGACCTACCCTATTGTGCATGGCCATGAGTTTCCTGGTCTTCTGATGGAGCTGTCTCAATTCTTCTTTAGTCCACTCTATGATACTGCCAATGTATTTATACATTTTATTAGATGTCTGCTATATAATTTAGTTTTCATAAGTTTTCTTGTTATCCTGAGGTATTACTTTCCAATTCTCTCTTTCATTTCTGTTGCTTTAATGACATCTGCTTTCAGAACTTCCAACTATTTATAGGCGTCTTGTTCCCCTAGTGCTCTCATCTATGTTTGTTTGGGTAATTCCATGCTTTCTGCTGTCTTCAGTTTTCCGTTTCTTATCACTAATAGTGCGCCCATGATTATTTAGGGAGTAATAGATTTGTTCCCTCAATGTTGTTGTTGTTATTATTATTATTATTATTATTATTATTATTATTATTATTATTATTATTATTATTATTTATTTATTTATATATTTTTAAATAGGTATGTTCACGCACTTTTGACTGGTGTTAAAACGAAATTGATTATTGATAAAAAGTAATCAAGATCATGGAAAATTTCTTATATTGTAAAATATTTTTTCACATATGGCGTCTTTCTGCAGTTTGCATTATAAACAAACAAAAAATTGTCAACATCGTAATTCGAAAATCTTGCAAAAAATTAAATTCTTATGAAAACAAATTTTCAGTGAAATTGAGTTTAACATTATCCCCATTGACTGCACTACGATGTTTAAAATGTAAAAATATATCTTTATGACCTTTAAAAATATTATGGAATCTCTCTTTTTATATATACCGTTAAGTATGTGCATATGTTCATATATTTTATGTATAGCTTGATTTCGTACAAAACGGGTTATGAATGTTGGAATATGTATTCTATTAAATACGGTACGTTATTGTTTTAGTAAGTTTTAACATTTAGAATGTTCACTTATATAAAGTTTTAACATTTAGAATGTTCACTTATATAAAGTTTTAACATTTAGAATGTTCACTTATATAAAGTTTTAACATTTAGAATGTTCACTTATATAAAGTTTAAACATTTAGAATGTTCACTTATATAAAGTTTTAACATTTAGAATGTTCACTTATATAAAGTTTAAACATTTAGAATGTTCACTTATATAAAGTTTTAACATTTAGAATGTTCACTTATATAAAGTTTTAACATTTAGAATGTTCACTTATATAAAGTTTTAACATTTAGAATGTTCACTTATATAAAGTTTTAACATTTAGAATGTTCACTTATATAAAGTTTAAACATTTAGAATGTTCACTTATATAAAGTTTTAACATTTAGAATGTTCACTTATATAAAGTTTTAACATTTAGAATGTTCACTTATATAAAGTTTTAACATTTAGAATGTTCACTTATATAAAGTTTTAACACTTAGAATGTTCACTTATACAAAGTTTTAACATTTAGAATGTTCACTTATATAAAGTTTTAACATTTAGAATGTTTACTTATATAAAGTATTAACATTTAGAATGTTTACTTATATAAAGTTTTAACATTTAGAATGTTCACTTATATAAAGTTTTAACATTTAGAATGTTCACTTATATAAAGTTTTAACATTTAGAATGTTCACTTATATAAAGTTTTAACATTTAGAATGTTCACTTATATAAAGTTTTAACATTTAGAATGTTCACTTATATAAAGTTTTAACATTTAGAATGTTCACTTATACAAAGTTTTAACATTTAGAATGTTTACTTATATAAAGTTTTAACATTTAGAATGTTCACTTATATAAAGTTTAACCATTTAGAATGTTCACTTATATAAAGTTTAAACATTTAGAATGTTCACTTATATAAAGTTTAACCATTTAGAATGTTCACTTATATAAAGTTTTAACATTTAGAATGTTCACTTATATAAAGTTTTAACATTTAGAATGTTCACTTATATAAAGTTTTAACATTTAGAATGTTCACTTATATAAAGTTTTAACATTTAGAATGTTTACTTATATAAAGTTTTAACATTTAGAATGTTTACTTATATAAAGTTTTAACATTTAGAATGTTCACTTATACAAAGTTTTAACATTTAGAATGTTCACTTATATAAAGTTTTAACATTTAGAATGTTTACTTATATAAAGTTTTAACATTTAGAATGTTCACTTATATAAAGTTTTAACATTTAGAATGTTCACTTATATAAAGTTTTAACATTTAGAATGTTTACTTATACAAAGTTTTAACATTTAGAATGTTCACTTATATAAAGTTTAACCATTTAGAATGTTCACTTATATAAAGTTTAAACATTTAGAATGTTCACTTATATAAAGTTTTAACATTTAGAATGTTCACTTATATAAAGTTTTAACATTTAGAATGTTCACTTATATAAAGTTTTAACATTTAGAATGTTCACTTATATAAAGTTTTAACATTTAGAATGTTCACTTATATAAAGTTTTAACATTTTGAATGTTTACTTATATAAAGTTTTAACATTTAGAATGTTTACTTATATAAAGTTTTAACATTTAGAATGTTCACTTATACAAAGTTTTAACATTTAGAATGTTCACTTATATAAAGTTTTAACATTTAGAATGTTTACTTATATAAAGTTTTAACATTTAGAATGTTTACTTATATAAAGTTTTAACATTTAGAATGTTCACTTATATAAAGTTTTAACATTTAGAATGTTCACTTATATAAAGTTTTAACATTTAGAATGTTTACTTATATAAAGTTTTAACATTTAGAATGTTTACTTATATAAAGTTTTAACATTTAGAATGTTCACTTATATAAAGTTTTAACATTTAGAATGTTCACTTATATAAAGTTTTAACATTTAGAATGTTCACTTATATAAAGTTTTAACATTTAGAATGTTTACTTATATAAAGTTTTAACATTTAGAATGTTCACTTATATAAAGTTTTAACATTTAGAATGTTCACTTATATAAAGTTTTAACATTTAGAATGTTTACTTATATAAAGTTTTAACATTTAGAATGTTTACTTATATAAAGTTTTAACATTTAGAATGTTCACTTATATAAGGTTTTAACATTTAGAATGTTCACTTATATAAAGTTTTAACATTTAGAATGTTCACTTATATAAAGTTTTAACATTTAGAATGTTCACTTATATAAAGTTTAAACATTTAGAATGTTCACTTATATAAAGTTTTAACATTTAGAATGTTCACTTATATAAAGTTTTAACATTTAGAATGTTCACTTATATAAAGTTTTAACATTTAGAATGTTTACTTATATAAAGTTTTAACATTTAGAATGTTCACTTATATAAAGTTAGGTTTGTCGATGTGTTTGTATATTTCTATTATATGATGCAATCCTAAACTAATTAACCGATCAATATGGTTTTTTAATTCAGTTTCTAAGCACAAAAGTCAGTAATATTCAAGGTACTTACGGGATACTTGCAATAAGTTTCCAGTCTTTTTCGTAATGAACACTTTTATTGATAGTAAACACACGGAACAATAGTCCCCTTCGAAGTAATCGCCTTTGGATGCAATACACTTGTATAGTTTCAACCAATTCCGGAAATCCTCTTATATGAGGGTGACACTGACCCTCATCACAGCCTCTTTAATTTCCTTAATTGTCTCTTAACGACAGCCATATTCTCAATTGTCTCTTAACCTTCCTTGAGCTTTAGGAATAACCAAACATCACAGGGAGCAAGGTTAGGACTATAGGGAGGGGTAAGAATTGTCTTGATGCCTATCTTGGTCAAATTCTGTGACAAGGATGGATTTGTGGATTGGTGGAAATGATACTTACCGGATTTGAAGAATGCTGGCCTCTTTCGGCGGAATTTCTTCCTAAACTCTCTTAAAACCTCAACATAGTATTCCTTGTTGACTGACTGTCCAGTGGGAACCCAGCGCATATAGATCATGCCCGTGCTGTCAAAAAACGGTTCATCATAAATTTCCCCTGTTTGGTCCTCTTAAGTGTGGGAGAGCCAGCATGCTTCCACCAGGAACTGTCTCTTGGTGTCTGTGTCATAGCAGTAGATCTAGATTCTATCATAGGTCACCAGAGCTTCAAAAACTAAGGAATCTGAATTGTTCAGCTCGACCTGCTGTCATGACAACACCTTTCTTTCTGATATTCTCTGAGCAAACTTGGGACAAACATTGCGAAATCTTCCGCATCTTCAGGTCCTCGTGAATATACAGTTCCCACACTGACATCAAACTGTGCACTTATTGTCTCTATAGACACACGACGGTCCTTATCCACGAAATTCTTTATTTGGCCAATCAACTATGGTGTTCTGACTTCCTTGCTCCTCCCATACCTCTCATTATCCATCACAGACTACCTGCCTTCCCTAAATCTCTTATGCAGCTCAAAAACTGATGCTCCATTCATGCAAGATGACCCAAAGTATCTCTGAAGTATCTCATACGTTTCTGTAGCATTTTTTTTTTCAAATTTAAAACAGAATTTTATTGCATATCGTTCTTTTAAAGTGTCCCTACGTCCAGATTGCATTTTTGAAATTCACTAATTGTACAATCAGACTTTAGTAGAGTTTATTCCAATTCCTACTGTAGCTGTTCATTTGAACTTGAAATCATAATAATTGGTCAGTCATCTCATAACATGTGTACCAATAACATACTGAATTTTCAAGAGACTACGACAATTTTTACATGCCCGTACAAAAAAGTCTGGAAACTTATTGAAGGCACCTCGTCAATTATTCTGCACGAAATGAGTTTCGGCATTACTCTCGAAGTCTTCAAAGAAAACTAATTTGAAATAGTTTCAATTATAGTTCACGTGTAAACATGGGTAATTTTTCCACGAAAACATATTTTAAAGCTAAAAACGTATGAACTATTTTTGTGTAGTAGATAATAATTGTAGTATTTGATTACAAAAATAAAACATCTCGTAGGGCCCCGGTAATGTTATTATTTATTGTTAAATAACTTATATGATGTTGACGTCTTAATGTTTTTTGAAAATTCTTTTTCAACTTAATCGTTACACCAGATAAGTAATGCGACACAATCATAACATAATTATATTTGATTTGATTTGACTTTGAAGAAAAAAAAAGAACGAAATAAACATAATTCAATTAACTATTATTTTCTCGATAATGGTGGCCATGTTATTCCGAAGTCCCAACAGATCAAAACTCATCTATAGTGTACACGATAATGCACTAGTTTGTAGAAAAATCGCTTATACATTTTTTATCGAAATTTAGATTGCATCAGCACAAAACAAAAGTGAGTGTTTTTTTACTGCTAATTTATTTAATCGTTTTACATTTTTTATGCGTTAAACATGCGATATGTTCTTTGTCTTATTTTGCCTCCGATTGCATCTCGTAATTGTAGCTCCGTAGTGCTGATTACAAAATGTTATGCATGTTGATGTGTGAATTGCAAGTTGTTTTTTTTTTAATAATAAACGCCACCAAACGAATAAATAAACATATAAATACAAATAAATTAAAGAATAAAAAATAAAGAAAGAGGATTGTGAACAGATTCACGTCTTGTAATCTCAAATATAACGAACATATAATCAAATAAAAGAGGAAACAAATCGATAAAAAAATAAAAAAGAAGAAAAGCTTACACCGTGATCGATTTTAGCTGTGTAAACGCAGTAGACAAATAGATATTCACAATATATAACAAAATATGACTTTTTCATTGTTAGTCCCCCTCCCCCCTTTTTTAAATTTCGAGAACCATCATAAATTGCCCTTTTACTCTCCTCTCTTTTTTACATCCATCGACAGTAAATGTAATTACCACCAGAAATATTTCAAAGTTTTTAGATAAGGAGTTTATTTTGTATTATTTAGATGACGTAAATATTTGGTATATTTTGGATTTACTCGGACAACCGTCCACAGATTATATATTATTTACAACATAGTTTGGCAGATGCACCTTTCAACCTTATTAGAAGGATGCGTCTTCCGCACTCTAAAATCTTTGTCGAACTGGAGAATCTGTACGGAATTTCGAATGGAACACTTGTTTTTAAACGGAAATCGCCTCAGACAAAGTATAAAGCCACTTGATGTCAAAGTCAAAAACTTGCCAACGATAAGTGTTAGATGAAATAGATTCTAACACATAACATAACAACAAAAAAAGAACAACACAAGGGAAGTTGCCGAAAGTAAACCCAAGATCAACTTTCTACTTTTCTGAAATCATAACGCAGTAAGAAACCCTTAAAAAGACGACAGAAACGTAACGATAAAAATTCGAAAACATAGAGTAACTCGGATATAAGAGACTTCCTCTCCCGGTCCCTATAACTCTCTTATATTCGAGTTACACTTATATCAGGGTTACACTGTACACTAACACAGATTTTAATTTGGTACCAGAGAAAATCTCTCTTATATCCGTTTTTCTTATATTCGGGTCTCTTACACTGTATTTCCAATTTTAACAAAAATAACGGATATCTTCCTCGTTGTTGTTGCAATAAAAATGAAATCTTTAAGTGATTCAACTTCAAAAGACATGGACGAAAGAAACAAGAATTCCATAAGGGTGAAAATTTGAAAATATTTCCAACTCTGGCGAAAATAACGGAGACCATCTTGATCGTTGTTGTATGAAAAAACATTAGGGTAGAAGAGATAAGTTATTTGTTATTGTTCTGAAAATTAAAACTTCAGGAACCAAAAGTTTTTTATCATTTAGTATATGTTCTTTCGCAAATGTTTCCCCTCCTTTTAGTTGAAGTCTGACACACACACACACACACACACACACACACACACACACACACACACACACACACACACACACACACACACACACACACATATATATATTTCTACAAAAAAGATGGGTTAACTTATTAAAGTGTAGCTGCTGAGGCTGAGGAGGCTCTTCTAAAATCCATGACGAACGACAGTTTAGTGGATATTTATAATATCAGAGAAAGATTCATTTGTTATAAAAATCTTCATCCCTTATGAAGAGTTACTATCTTCTTTGTTACTTGTAGTTAAGAAACTTGAGAAGAGGGCCACGAAGAAAGTATTTTTTCGCAACTTCGCTTCAGGTCAGCTACGCTTCACGGTGTTATTTAATTTCTTTTCAACAATTTGCGAAAAAAAATAACGATTAATACGAATACCTAAGGGAACGCCGAACGGTATTATCGACAAGTGACAATATTTGATTTTATTCACTTTCCCTTACCAGACACGGAAGCCTCTAATACATCGACTGTGACTGATTCCAGGGAGCAGCCCCTAACTAGGATGCCCATTCTGAAGACGAAAATCAAGGGAAGGCTTTGATTGTCCTATGGCGCAGAAATTATTCCTGCTACATTTTCAGTATTCCACCGAGAAATTTTGGAGTATATCAACAAAATGGAGATTTCCATCGACAAATTACTGATTTTCTGTGTCTCGGATGAAGAAACAGAGTAGATGGGATGTGATTGATTGGCTATACAGAAAAGAATGAAAAGATCTCTCCCCATTTACAACCGCCAGAAGCCATTAGTTATTTGGAGCAACCACCACTTCCCTATACGTCTCGATTTACCATACGTTGACAGTAATTTTCTCTCATGCATGTTTCATTGAAGAGGAAGGATAGATTCTGTTTGTTTCTCTTGCGATGTGTTTTTTCCTTTTGGCGGGTCAATGTGCGAACGTTCCGTTCGTGTGTAAAAAGAAATTTGATATTAAATTTCACACATGAAATAAATAATACGATTTCCTTCTTCGATATAAAAACTAAAGTTGACACTGATAGATTTATTATCTACACAAAGAGTAAAGAATCATGTCTTCTCAATTTTAAAAGTGAGTTTCTCTATAAATATAAAATGGCCATAATGAAAAAATCTCATCTATTGAGCCAAATGCGATTCATCCACTGGCAAAATATTTTATAAGGCACTCTCTGACACAAAACACACCCTTATTAATAAAAAGTTCCCAAATTATATCGTTGATCAACAAATTAAACACACTTTAGACGCCATTACAAAAACACTACTACTACTACTACTACTACTACTACTACTACTACTACTACTACTAATGATAATAATAATAATGTTAATAATAACATATTTTACTGTAACCAGATGCACGCTAATTAAAAAATCAATAAGAAAATAATAAATATCGTGCATAAACACAGTTCCACCATTGAAAAAAATTCTCAACTTCGATTCATCATGTATTATAAAAAAATTGAATCACTCATTTATTAATAAACAATAACCCAATATCCGACGACAATTTATATGTGTCTCCAAAACCATCGGCATGACTAGAACCAGTATATCTCGCTGACTTACATGCCATCTGTCTTCCCTACCATCTCCATCTACCAACACTTTGTAGTACATGACATACCCCGAAAATTTATTTAGAGACATATTAATAAAAAAACACCGCCATTTTAGCCGTCTCAAATTGTAACCTGCGCCTCCCAATCATGGAAGTCTTACTAATTTGCATAAACAAATCGACCATCAATCAGACTCAATATAATTAAGTGCTTTTAACAATTTTAAACAATTTTAATCAAGTTTTTCAATAAATTCACTAAACGCTAAAGTTTTTTAATTCATCACTCGCCTGAAGACAACACATGGAAGTGTAAAACGTTTGCAAAATTCTTTTTACACTCGAACAGAACGTTCGAACATTGGCCCGCCAAATTAAAAAAAAAACAGATCGCAAGAGAAACAAACAGGAATTATCCCTGCTGTTCGATGAAACATTAAGATTCATTTAGACTTCCTCAGGTGCAGATCACGGGAACCAAGTTCAATGGCCGTGAAATGGAAAACAATCGAATGAGTTTCTATATTTTTTTGTCTTGATTGGAAAATTGTGTACATGCATGCCCACTAATGTAGAAAAAATAGATTTTTGAAATACTCCCAGGAGATCTCTGCTCTTGAGTAATTACTTGAGCTGTGACAATGCAATTTATCAGCAGGCAATCTTAGCGTTAAAGAACAATATCTAGATGTCAATGATATTGGCAATATATTTAAAGATTTCATTGATTTCTCCCCCTCCAAAGGGAGGTTTGAAGGTTTCATTAGAAGAACTGCTTCGATCCTGGAGGAATTGGCTAGTTCACTTTATTGCGACTTCTCTGAGGATGATTCAGCAGGGGCTCTATTAATGACCAAAGTTATTTTCTTGAACTTCCCATGAAAGTTGAAAGGAGAGCTGATTCAATTTTATGGAACTAGAATTCCATCTTTGTTTGTCTTGATGCGAGACACCAATGAGGCAATCAAGCGCTTACTAATTAGAGGACGCGGATTGCCTAATCCTTATATTTGGATATATTGAAACAGTCCACAGGTAACTGTTTCAAAATTTAGAGCAGCCTATAAAAACCGAGATGCCTATTTCCGGGTAGTCTCAGATTTCCAACCTCCCTCTGGGTACTCTAGTAAATTACCTCCTGTTATTTGCGTTGCATTTGATCCAGAATAAAGGATTGTTTCTGTGAATTGCTTAGCCGTAAGACCGTTGGCTCGGATTCACGTAACGAGGATGCTTACTTTTTTTTTTACAAGGAGGTCACCACTTATCAAGGCCCAGAAGCCACTTAGGTGTGAACATTACTCTAGTGTGAACATGACGGGAGATATGTTGGGCATGCTGATGTCATTCAAGTTGAACAAATGTGTCTTTCTGATATAAGGAACACATTATTGAGTGTTCGCATTACTCTGGGGAAGAACAAAAGCATATTTTTTTAAAGATGGTGATCGCCTTAAATATTTCCGCTATTCGACTCTGATTTTTTAGTTCACCTCAAACCATCCTTATTATGGGGAATATCCTCAGGTTTCATGCTGCCCTCTTTAGACGAATGTCGAACAGTGATGGATAGCCAACCGAGTTCGAATGGGCATACGTTCTTTTAATATTTTTCTTTTTTTCTTGCCGTGACGTCAGCTCGCACACAGTTCGATAATTTGTATACAGGTGCCATACGTGCGTCCACGCTCTGCTATAGACCTAGTTTACTACCTACTCAGTAAGTATAGCCTTAAGTATGAAAATACACTTAAACCAACAGCGGAGCCTCGGCTAATTATTTATTATTTCTTGAGAGAAAAATATAATAAAAAATAAAGGTCTCAGGATAAGACATTGTATTTTTGCCCTAAAACACATTTTAAGAGATCTGCAATAAAGCGATGGACTGGGAAAATTCCACGATAAAGAGTATAATGTCATAACTTTGTGAATATCGCATGAATTTGAATAACATTTTGGGAAATAACTAACCTTAAATCAGTCATTTGATGATATAATTTTCATTTTGTTGTAACGTATATTTAGTGAAATATTGATATTTTACTAATCTGCAATGAAGCGATTGATGCAGTTTATATATATATATATATATATATATATATATATATATATATATATATATATATATATATATATATATATATATAAAGAGTGTATTACATAATGGGTTAACTTACCAAAGTGTGTAGCTGCTAGGTCTAAAAAAAAAACAACTCTCCTAACATCCAAGACGAACGATAGTTTGGTGGATATTTACACTAATAGTTAAAGGTTCATTTGTTATAAAAACTTTTATTACTATTGGAAAGTTACTATCTACTTTGTTATTTGTAGTTAAGAGGCCTGAGAAGAGGGACGTGAATGAAGTCTTTTTCACAACTTTGCACGGTGTTATCTGATTTTTTCTACAAAAATACATTAAGAAATAGAAACATAGGTACCACATATAAATCCAAAATAATCACGCTAGTGCCCAATGAATGTTTTTCTGGGAATTATTAGTCAGTATTTTTATAAATTCGTAAACTCCTACAATATTTCCGAGCCAAAACACTCTCCCAAAATATTCATGCTTTGAAGATGTAGGAGTTGATTGGAATGGTCATTTTAGCATGTCTTTCTTTTTCTTTCTTTTTTTCTCGCTTCCAATACTTCTTTGTCTACTATTATTTTTTTAATATATTTTTATATTTCTTCTTCTTCTTCTTCTTCTTCTTCTTCTTCTTCTTCTTCTTCTTCTTCTTCTTGTGCCCCCTTTTAGTCTTCATCGCTTACTTCTTTAATGTCAGTTTAATAGTAATTCTTCTTCTTCTTCTTCTTTTCTTCTTCTTCTTCTTCTTCTTCTTCTTCTTCTTCTTATTATTATTATTATTATTATTATCATTGTTGGTTCTCAACGAACTTTTACACAGGTCATCAAAGATCTCTCCTTGAAAACAGTCTGTAGTGTTCCCTGGAAGCTGAATGACAACAAGTCTCCCCAGATTTCCAGTACTCCCCACCTCTTCCGATAACATTTGCAAATAAATTTGCATTATCGCAACAGCTGCTTGCCATTGATTTCTCTTTGGCAGCGGCCATTGGTCTTCACTGGAATTTGAGTGGTAATAAGTCTCCTCAAGGTCCCAGTTTTTTTCGCACTTATTCACCGGAGGTCTGGTCAGTGCTTTCTCCCGATCTTTCCTTCCTCCTTGACTCTAATTAGCTATTCGGCCTCACTCTTTTTTTAGGGGACAGTGATGTGGTAATGGGTGGGGGTGGTTAAAGATATGCAGCTTCAATGTTCTTGGTTCCATGTAGCGTTTCATGTTTTGCCTCTGCAGCAGTTTGTCTGGTCCACGCTTGTTGCTCATGTGCGTTGGTCTCAACATTCCAAGGTTTTCCTTAATATTTCAGCTGTTTTCATTATTGTTGTTCGTTGTATTTTCCCAGTCATTTCTCTGATTCCAATTTCTCCCATTCTTGTTTGATAGATATTATTTTGATTTTCTTAATCTTCCATATCCCTTTAAACTCCCCCAAAACCCTGAAAAAGGCCGGGTAAATATGCTGAGATTGTCCGTTAAACGTTGATTGAATCCCGCACAGCGGCAATTGACCTATAAAAAGGGACGAATTTATTTGCGTTGTAAAAACAGACAGATATTTTTTTTGTTTTAAAAAATGACAGGAAATATAAGCATACTGTTGAATAAAATCTTGCATTCGTTTGGCCTGAGGAACACCTGCTCCGGCGTTCTGGTTTCCTGGGTGACAGGCGTGACGTTTCGGGGGCGTGTGAGAGAAATTTAGTTTTGGTCCTAAATTTTTCAGGATATAGACGCCCTGTTGAGATGCACACACGCAAAAAGTCGGACATTTCCCGTTTGAGGTGTTGAGTTCTGGTTGGTTTGGCGGATTGCCCGACCAACCCTGTTACCTTAGTATTTAAGTAAATACCCAGGCCGAATTTAGCAGATTGAAGCCAAATCTCGAGAAACACACACGCTCCAAGAACGCCACAAACCCCTTCATCCATTCTGACTGTCATCGTAAAGAACGAAGAATAAGATTTTGGAGAATCCTGATGTATTTAGTGCAATCAAACTGAACGATGTACATATGTAAATACTTCTAACTTTGTTGAACTTTTTCGTAATTAGAACTCCTGATTCTGTTTTCCTTTCCTGGAGTGCATGCAAAGCTAATTGATTTTCAGCAGACTGGATACCTTTTTTCTTTGTCTGATTCTTTTTTTTTCGCCTCCTACTACTTCTTCTTCTTAGCATTCTTCTTCTTCATCTCCTTTATACTTCTCCTAATCGGAAATAATAGTCTTAATAGTAATTGTTTTTCTTCATTACATGAAATTTAAAATGTAGGTATGCCGTAAATCAGAAAAAAAGCACTCTTCTATGTTCTGTACTTGATGTGTATATTTCTTGCCTGTAGGCACAATTATAATAGAGGAATAAATCAAGAAAATATTTAAAAATAAATAATGTCTGAGATTGTCAACGCCAAATAATCACAATTTATCTCTAATTCTCCAGGGAAAAGAAAGTCTCAAATATATTTGTCAAAACAACAATAGCTTTTTACAAAACATTTTTAAAATCATTTCTCATATTTATGGTTTGAGTGGGGCTTCATTTACGGGTTGGTTGGTTCACCATACATAAACAAGATAAGAGGTCGCATTATATAGACGGAGATATTTGTTACGTAAGCAAATCCGATTCGTTGTGAGTAAATAGCTGACAAACATTTATTTAGGAAATTAGATGCTTGCAATAATATTAGATAAAATAATTCCCCAGGACAGACAGAATGGCTTAATGGCAAAAAAGTAGCTGTACAGTTTTGCACCCAACTCCTTACGAAAAATAAACTCAAGATATAATTACACTAAACCCTATGTCATTAAACTTTATTTCAATCAATCCATTAAATTATTATTATTTCAATATCAATCCATTAAATTATTATTATTAAATTATTATATTTTATTAATATAAAATGTCTAAAATGTAAGTCTGAATCGCAAAGATACTTAAGAAGAAATAGACATTCAAGGAATTTTGCTTCATAAGTGCATAATGACTAAATAGATTAAATTCAATGCAAATCTTATATTTTTTAATTTCCAAATGAGATATTGTGCTCATATTATAACAGCTAACCTCCTGAAAAATACACTAAAGGGTGTGATATTTGAAATATTTATTTACTGATAAACTCGCTGTTATATAAATATAAATTTTTCTGAATTTTCACAAATTTTCGCTAAATTAACACTAAAGCCCATGTTCCCATCCATTGCACCTTGCAGGTATTAAATCATAAGTTGATTAGTTTAGGAATGAGTTCTGTAATTCAAATATATAAACATGTGCACTTACGAAATAACTTTTCAATAATTTTTCTCACTTTCTCCTGAAAATTATCTCATCTATTAATAACAAAAGCTGCAATGACAAAAGAATATAAAATTGGAATTTTATTAAACGGTTGTCGAAAAGAAGTCAGCAGAAAGTTAATGAAGAATAAAAAAATAATACAAATATATTATTATTATTATTATTATTATTATTATTATTATTATTATTATTATTATTATTGGCCCACATGGAGCTTTCACACAAGTCAACAAACGATTTGATTGGAAACCTGTGGTGTTCTCTGGAAGCTGAGTAACAACAGGTCTCCTCAGACGTCCAGTTCTCTCAACCTCCTTCGATAGCATTTGCAAATGAATTTACATCATCGCAACAGCCTCTTACCATTGATTTTCCGCCGGCAGCGGCCATTGGTTTATACTGGAATTTGAGTGGCACTAAGCTTCCCGAAAGTCCCAGTTCTCTTTGCGCTTGTCCAACCGAGGTCTGGCTGGCGCTCTCTCCTCGGTCTTTCAGTCCTTCTTGACCCTTCTCAGCTCTTTGGTGTCACTTTTTTATTGGGAGGAGCGGTGGTGAAACTATTGGGGGATGCATTATGGGGCTGTAGAACTTGTAGATATGCAGCTTCGGTGTTCTTCATTCCCTGTAACGTTATTCGTTATATTGTCTTCTTGTATTATTATCCGCATTCTAGGGGTTTCCTTAATATTTCAGTCGTGTTCATTATTGTTAGTCGTACTTTTGCAGTTATTCCTCTGATTCCAATTTCTGACATTCTTTTTACGAAGATTTTCGGAATTGTTCCTAGTGCTCCTACTATTATCGGTACTATTTTGATTTTCTTCATCATCCAAACCCCTTTTAACTCTCTGGCTTGCTCTCTGTATTTGCTTCGTTTCTCCTTTTCTTTCATACTCACCCTATGATCAGCTGGGTCAGCAAAATCTACGATTTGACAGGATTTTTCTTTCTTGTTAATTATTACGACATCTGGTCTTCTTGCTTGGATGGGTTTGTCCGTCTGTATGTCCATGTCCCATAGGATTTTGTGGTTCTCGTTTTCGAGTGCTGTTGCGGGTTTATGCTTGTACTATTTGTCTGTACGCTCAAAACTCAATCGTTTGCACAATTACCTGTGCACCTCCCTCCCCACTTGGTTATGCCTGTTTTTGTATTCCTTTTGGGTCAGTTTGCTGCATTCACTTACTATATGGTTTATCGTTTCATCTCTTTCAGTCTGCATTTGCTGTTTTCTTGTGTTTTATCGATTCTTGCTTTGATATGGTTGGTTCTTATCGAGTTATCTTGTGCTGCAGTTATTAGAGATTCAGTTTCTCGGTTTATATGTTCTTTTCGCATCCATGTCCAGGTCTTTTCATTATTCTCATCTTTTGTCATTCTTATGAATCTTCCGTGGAGTTGTTTCTCTTCCCAGTTCTCTTTTCTCGTTTTGTCGTTTGTCTCTCTGTTTTCTGTTTTGTTGTTTTTTTTCTGTGTCTCTCGCTGCCATAATTATCCTTTCAGTGTTTTGCATTATGTATTTTTCTACTTCTTTTTTCGTGTCCTTCACGCAGTCTTCTATACAGATCAGTCCTCTCCCGCCGTCTTTCCTTTTTACTTAGAGCCTACCAATATCGTCCTTTGGGTGTAGTGCATTATGCATAGTCATGAGTTTCCTGTTTTTCTGGTATTATTATTATTATTATTATTATTATTATTATTATTATTATTATTATTATTATTATTTTTATTATTATTATTATTTTCATTATTATCATCATTATTATTTTCATTATTATTATTATTATCATTATTATTATCATCATCATTATTATTTTCATTAATGTTATTATTTTCATTATTATTATTATTTTCATTATTATTATTATTTTTATTATTATTATTTTCATTATTATTATATTCATTATTATTATTATTTTCATTATTATTATTATTGCTTTCATTATCTTCATTATTATTATTATTTTCATTATTATTATTATTATTATTATTATTTTCATTATTATTATTGTATTCATCATTATTATTATTTTCATTATTATTATTATTATTTTCATTATTTTTATTATTATTTTACTTGTTATTATTATTATTATTTTCATTATTATTATTAGTTTAATTATTATTATTTTCATTATTACTATTATAATTATTTTCGTTATTATTATTGTTATTTTCATTATTATTATATTTATTATTATTTTAATTTTAATTATTATTTTTATTTTCATTATTATTATTTTCATTTTCTCATTATTATTATTTTCATTATTATTATTAATATTATTATTAGAATTATTTTCGTTATTATTATTATCATTATTTTCATTATTTTTTATATATATTATTATTATTTTCATTATTATTATTTTATTATTATTTTTTATTATTATTATTTTCATTATTATTATTATTTTCATTATTAGTATATTATTATTTTCATTATTATTATTATTTTCATTATTATTAATATCATTATTATCAATATTATTTTAATTATTATTATTATTAATATTA